>NC_135734.1:49997500-50297500 GCF_041903045.1 Epinephelus lanceolatus | reverse complement strand
TTTAGGTTTCCACAAGAGGAGAAATACAGGAGAGCTCAGTGTCACATGCAAAGTTCCACTGGGCGCGTTCGACTTGGCAGACTGTGGTTTACCTTTTGTTGCAGAGGAATGTACTGGAACTTATTGCAAAGGATCAAAGCCAACCAGTGTCTGTTTGAGGCTTTAGTAGCACAACAGGTTCAAAACAAACAGTATCAGTCATGTGGGTGAAGAAACACAGGAAGAAAATCAGTGTGGTGCATTTGTAAAAAGAACAGCATCTTAAATTGTACTTTGCAATACTCAAACACAAAAAAGATTCCATCGTGTGCTTGTCGTCCACTGTTTTCTCTTGTTAACTCTTTTCCCCTGCTACCACAAAATGTTGTTGAACTTACTTCTTAAATTATGTTTCTTTATGGTAAACAAGGCAATAAACAAGTCAACAAACAAAGTCAAGTGTGTTTTTCACTGTGCGATGTGCTCAACCACAGCTGTGCCTTTTCATAGAATCTGAAGCCAAGAAGGGGAGAGTGTGATTTTGGCTGATGATAGCTCTGCTGGTTTTATGGGACAGTGACCTCCAGTGCACACGGGGTCACTCACAACCAAGTGTGAAACAGTTTGAACCTCAGATTTAAGTCAGTAATTCCAAATCTGACGTCATGAAAGAAACTAAAGCTGCGAATCAGTGTGCAAAACAGAAGACAGAGTCCAGAGGAGTGGGTTATGTGTTATGTGGAGTTTTAAGCCAGAGTTTTCAGTCCTACAAAGGAGGCTCTCTTCTAACCTGGCTAGGTGGTAACTTGTGCTGCAGACTTTATCTGGTTGGGGCCACTTTTTGCTCAGAGTTTTGGCTTTTAATCAGCTAAAAAGCACATTTTATAGTTTCTCTGAGTAGCGTCATTCTATAGTAAACGTCAGTCTATGAGTGACACAGATTCTCTGCTGGGGGAACACATTATATCTGCACTTAATCTCATTTTTTGAGCCATAATGTGACATAAAAGCTACAAAAACTAAAGATTCAAACTAGTGCTGTCAAGCCATTAAAAAAATGATTCTTACTTATTACATGTTCTGTGAGTAATTAATCTAAATTAATCGCATTCATCAATTTTAGCTGTGAAAGTATTTAAAAAATGAAATCCAAATGAATTTTGGCAGATGTGTCGTAGTAAAGCTGCTGGATTTTGGACACAGTTGTCCCCCTGTCCTCTACTGCTGAAACTGGTCTGCAGTCCATTGCAATCCATTTTGTCAGGGAGTTAGTGAGTTGGTCACAGGTGGACTGACTCACTTTGCGTCTGAATGCCTGGCCAAGTGTGGCCTGACGAGGCTGGCTGCTGGCGCTAGCATCAGAAACTGTGCTAGCTCGGACCTCTGGGTTCGCTGCTGGCAACAGTATTGCATTTTACTGTGATTCAAAGGCGGAAGTAGGCGGATCGATTATTTGTAAGAGTCAAATGGTGCATTAAATGCGTCGTTTGACTCATTTTATGGGAACATGCTCAGACCCTGAAGACAAAAGCCTGAGTTAACAGAGCAGGTTTATAACCACCTTCATGGTACCTGTAAATAATCGTAATAATAATAATAAATATACGTCTTTTTGGGGGGCGTTCTTCAGCAGTGTCTTCATGTTTGGATCCTGGAGTCCTGAGCCTGGTTGAACCTTAAACCACAGCATCACTACAGCATGTGTCACTCACACACCTTGTTTACGTCCTGCACACATGAGCAAAAATATGCACACAAACATGCAGTTTGTGCAACTTTGTGTTTATGTGTCTCTCAGGTGGGATCACGCATAGGAGACACATGACTCATAATAACTGTGTGTCACAACATTTCATTCCTCAGAGCTGTGAGTAACAATGACCCGTGCAGTCTCTGCCCTCCTGTCTGATCTTCACTGTGCTGTCCTCTTTTTGCATCTCTCTGTTTGTCTTGTGATTCTTTACTTTGTGTGTCTCTTCATTGTGTTATACAATCAGTAGCCCTTTTTACTCAGAGATATAGAGCATCTACGAAGTCCCGTCTTCTTGCCTCCTTTGCATTTTTACACAGAACCAAACAACAGCAGCATCATTTGGCTCATTGGACGGTTCTTACAACAGAGGACACAGAGTTAACAGCACCCGTTACCTCCTTCCAGGCCTTTGATTTACCTGTCCCTGTCACACCACTACTAACAGAAGAAAATAAAATGTTTTTCTCAACCCCACATCAACCAAGATAACTTCAGTTTCAGCCTCTGCGTTTTTGTTTCTCTCTTTCTCTCTTTCTGTTTGCTCCATCGTCGCAGGTCGACAGGATGCACCTGTCCATAGTAATTATCACCTCCATATATGATGGTCACCGGCTATTCATGTTCGGGGATGTATGCTAATTGCTGACTAGCAGGAGCACACTGTCAATTAGATTGATTGGCATTCATGAATATACACACATGCCTACGATCAAATCCAAGTGTTTCACAGCATTCGTGAATCCAGTGTAGGTTTTTAGTACCGAGTGTTTTTTTATGTGCAAATCTACTCACATACTCAGATTTCATGAATGAGACCCTCTGTCTTTTACATAATGTCTCAACAGAAGATTTCAATTTCTGACAAACTACTCCTCACCAGTGTTGGGCTTGTGACTCTAAAAAAAAGTACTTTTCAAAAGTAATAAAATTACTTTTCTTATTACTCCCTGCCAACGGTAATTCGTTACACCACTTGTTATATTACTTTTCCATTACACCACATAAAATTGGTATTTGTGTATTGTATATTGATGTGTGTCTCTGTGAGAAGGTCACGGTAGTCACCATTAAAAGTAGCTACAGCTAGATAGCTTCTATTTACCTGGGGGTTTCTGTTGCCTGTGACCGGTATTTTCCCAACGCTCTGCCCAAAAGATGGAGAGTCACTCATGGAGCAAGATTATATCCACCACATATCCAATCACAAGCTTCATCACTTCTTCGTAGCTGCAGCTGTCCACAATTAAAATCCAACACCCAACCTCCGCTGCCGAGGAGGGCTCACCTTTGGTGGGGTGTATTTCCTGGAGCTTCAGGTTGTTGTGTTGTCAGTCGTAGTAGCCGAGATGTTTCAGAGCGGAGGTTTGGGGACGTGTTTTGTGCAGTGGAAAGAGTTTTAGTCCGATCACCTGCAACAGCAGAGTTCTTATCATCTTTCCTCCTGACTAAACCAAAGTGATGTGAATATTTCCAGCTGCTAAGGTAAGTGTTTCCAACTAGCCTGTTGCTTTATGACGTGCGTGCGCAGTGCAACTATTACTAAAATGACTACGCTGAAGTGACTGTTGTATTTCATTGTAACGAGTTGTTTGGTTTTGGAGTAATTGTAATATTACTGAAATTTCATTGGTAATTAGTTACACTACTCGTAGTCTCTATATACAGACTCTACATTCAGTGAATGTAGAGTCTGTGGGCAAACCCCGGAGATCTTGCCTCCGGAAGAAGAGCGGAAGAGCCCTGGTTTCCGGTTGTAGACTGTTTGTAGTCTGCATGATATTGACCAATCATGTTTGAGCCGGCTGCAGTTGTTGCCAGGTTAAACGGTCCGGTGCATCACTGTGCGGTGAACTAACGAGGTGGAACATAATTGGCGTCACTGCAAACTCTGAATCCATCACAGTGGTTCAGCATATTTACTTATACATAAACGGAAGTCGTAAGCGGAAATTCTCCGCCTCCGCCCAAATCAAACCAGAATGCCAAAAAATCGGGGGTCTGCCCCGAGAGGCTGTATTGCCGTCTGCCGGAAGTCAGACGCCGAATACAGCCGATGGGTTCCGAGAGTGCACTACTTGTTACTGGAAAAAGAAGCTGTGTGTGTGTCTGCCCTCTTGCCCACATCTTGTATAGGCGTACATTATAAATGCTGAGCAAGGTTAGCCAATATCCTGTTTATGTTTTTGGCTTTGGCCTGTTTCTGAGGTGGACTCCGGGAAGGTTTTCTTTATTTATCCACAATCATTGAATGTGGTTTGCATTTTAATGGTAAACTGTGAGTGTAAATACATGGGGGACTCTCTCTGGACCTTGGACACACTGGGACTTTAGAGGAAAGTCAACAAATACACCTACCTCTCCAGAGATGTGGTTGGTTGCTAGTGTTGTCATCCTGGTTATATGTGAGGGAGCTGACTGGATTTTATCTCATTCTGACTACCTGGTGTTCAGCCTGTTGGTCAAGTGACATTCGCACTTGGAAAAACATGGGCACTACATACTCACAAGAGGACTTCGACAGGTATGCTCTTCAGCTTTATGAAGCCACTTTTGAGCATCCATGCCAGTTACCAGACATCGGCATAGATGAGTCTTTGCTGAAATATTCTGGTACGGACTCGAACGCTGTGCTGCAGGCTTACTCTAACAAGCTGATCAACATGGTGCCAGGCCTCGTTGAGAAGCTGGGATCTGCTTTGGGTCCGGTGACTTCAGTCCCAAATGCTGTTGGACTTGGAGCACTGGTGATTTCCATGATTTTAGAGATCGCCATCAAAAGCAGCCCTCAAACAGGTGATAACTCATACAACATGTTCCGGCGGGTCTTTGGTGAAGAGAAAGCCTCAATGGTCCGGGACACAATGTCAGAGTATCTGAGGCGCCATCGCACGTTTGTGAACAATGAACAACGATTACGGGGGGAAATACGGAGACTAGAGGGGCAGATGAGCAACCACCTCACCA
This sequence comes from Epinephelus lanceolatus, assembly GCF_041903045.1. Classification (NCBI taxonomy): domain Eukaryota; kingdom Metazoa; phylum Chordata; class Actinopteri; order Perciformes; family Serranidae; genus Epinephelus; species Epinephelus lanceolatus. Next base: position 50,292,804 of record NC_135734.1, on the reverse strand, counting down.
TCCTCAAAAACTCCCTGCTGTATGACGGGCAAATGAGCACCCATGGGCTCAAAGTCTGGGTTAACGGAGCTTCCTTCCACATCCAGATGTTGATCCATGAGGCTCGACTGAATGTTCTGACTGGCAGATGTGCATCAGACTATGTTAATGCAATTGACACTAACATCGATTTGTATGTGCAGGACCTGGATAAGTTGCTGGAGAAATACAAGACTCACAAGCTCAGTACTACTTATACCTTATATAATATGAACTGCATTCATCGTTCATGCGTGCCAGCAACATGTTCTATAGGACACGGTGGCACAAACTGTAGGAGAGTAAATGTTGTGCGACGTTCTAACCCCTGTCAAGATGAAGGTTTGGTTGAGGCCTACGTAAACCTTTTCTTCTCAAGATATGAAGCAATTGTAGGTATTAAGACTCATTTTTTAAACGTGAAGAGCAACCTCAACTATCTGATCAACCAACATGATTCATTCTTTCTGCCGTCTAGAGGATAGTTTAGTTTTGTTCACTCACCTTAAATATCATTAACTGTGTACATATAACAGTAATGGGGTTGCAATGATATGAGATGTTCAGGGTACAGGAACATCCTCAGAAAATAGATGAATATATTTCATGGTTATTTTTCATTTGTCCTATAGAAACACACACAACATTAAGTACTTTTTTTGGTCATTTATAAAGAACTTTCATTATTCTATTCATTATTTGCCATCAAAATTCTTTTAGGTGTTTGTGTCTCTGTGAAGAATTAACCCTTTGTGACTGTGGCTTTGTAGCACAAGAGATTCATTGTTTTGCCCATAATGTAAGTGGTTCACTCACTTACTGTCTTTCCATTTACAGGTAAAGTGTTATACAAATAAATGCTTTGAACATGTTTAATGGAGATAAAACAATTTCAGTAACATAATAATCCGTAATTGAACTTACATGCAGAAACTAAATGGTGAAAAAGCAATGTGCATATTATTTGTAAGCATAATTCCAGTGCTACAAACAGTTGGTGTTAATGTACAGGCTGCCTGAAACTGTCAGTGCAAGAGTTACCGTCAGAGCTACATCAAGGTGCTGCCATCTTGTGGTGTAAATATTCACCTACACAGCAGGGCGTCTGCAGCAGAGCTGTCCGTCTTACAGTTTTTTACAGTTGTTTACGCACTAAAATGTAAATTTTCACACAATTAACAGCTCTTTACACTCAAGAAGCAAAACACCTGTCCATAGTTGCACAACAATAAGCACAGACTCAGCTTCACACTTTTTGCAAAACATTACACACAGTGATTTTCAAAACTCCACACGCATTATCACACCTTAGACACAGATAAGGATTGTGAGGTTACTTCCTTCTCATTACAAAGCCCCTGCTTGCCAACGACCACACTAATGAATGAATTGGATAATCACATCCACCTGGTGTGGAAGCACACAGGTGCTTACTGTAAACCAAGTGGACCACATGCAGCACATTGTCGTTTGGGACAATGTATCTTTCCATCGATCTGCTCTGGTCCACAACTGGTTCCATGAGCACCCTGAATTTGCAGTCTTATACCTTCCACCATACTCCCCATTCCTAAACCCAATAGAGGAATTTTTATTTGTCTACACTTTACAGTAGTAAGAAAAACTACTATTTTGTTCTGATTTTCATTGTTGATCTGTTACTGTAACTGAGTATGGTAAGAAATAAATATTTTCAGTCTGCAGCAGTCTGCAATCAGTGTTGTGTTTGTTCGTTGTATTTGTGTACTTTCTCTGTATACCTCAAAGTAATCATGAAGAATGTTGTGGGTTTGACAATATCTTTTTGTCATCTAAATTGTCCCTTACATAAAAATGTCTGGCAAAAAAGTCTAGCACTAGACCAGCTATTTCCTAAAATAGGGGTTTTTACAAATGTATTTTGTATTGATCACTGTAGTGTGTAACTGACTGCAATAGTGTCTGATCATTTCAAGACTGTGTTAGTGAGATGAAAACAAAACAGCATTTTTATAAATATGTGTATATGTTTTGACTGAAGTGTGTCATTTTGCAAACAATCTAGGAGTTATGCAAATTGAGTGTGGTGTTTGGATAATTGTGTGAATATTTTGAAAAAAGGAGCCATGTTTTCAAAATTGCGTGTAAACAGTTGAGAAAAACTGTAAAGTAAAGACACAAACTGAGCACAGTTCTGCTGCTGTCTGTTGGAAAACTGAAGGGTTTACGCACTGCTAATGATGCTAACAGAGATTCTGACCAGGTTAAAGGGAAACAACACTGAAACAGGAGATGTGGGTGCAACTCCGCACCGCACTTGACCTGTGTGTTAACTGTGGTGGCTGTGATAACGAGGGTAGTTTGAAGAAGGAGGGACAGGCGTACGATTCATATGTTTACTTATTTAAATACAAAATGATAGGACAAGTTGATGACGATATATCTGTCATACATTTGAACTGTGGAGATGCACCTATGCACCTACGATTGTTTTTCGTTATGCTTTTTATTATTTGTTAATATTACTTTCTTTCTGCTTGCTTGTATGTTTGTGTCTTTTTTTACATGTTTGAAATAAATAACAAATATCAAGAAATAAACATCAAACTAAAATGAGTTCTGTTGTTATTTAAATGTCTATATTTGATGCTACCTTGACGACACACTCACCAGCCAGTTCATCAGGTACACCTTGCGGGTACCAGGTTGGACCCCGTTTGCCTTCTGAACAGCCTTAATTCTTAATTCTTAATTCTTCAACAAGGTGCTGGAAACACGCCTCAGAGATTTTGGTCCATAATGACATAATAACGTCACACAGTTGCTGCAGATTTGTTGGCTGTGCGACTCTCCCGTTCCACCACAGTTACTCAATAAAGTTATCAGGTTTGAATCGGCCATTTTGTCAGATGCAACACAGGTGGATAGAAGTGTCTCAGAATCTTCATCTGCTTTGCTGTGCTTGCCAAGAAGCATAATCTGTAAGTTTATTTATTTACATACTTTTCAAATGTCAGATGCAAGTATTGTTAAAATTATTTCACAGTGTTTGTTTAGATTCATGCGCCTGCTTGGCTTGTTTTCATCCCACCATGATGGCTACAGTATGTTGTGCTTGGCTTTTTGTGTGTGTCAAGATACATTTATGCATTTCTTTGTACTTCCTTGATACATTTATATATCACCTTGCTTAATTGTTATTTGGGTCTCCTACTATATGTCTTTGTGTTATTTTACAGTTTTACACTGCTTCCATTAAAATGCCTAAAGCCAGCTCTTGTCTCTGTCCTTTATGTGAGAGTGTCGCTGCATGGCTACATATGCAAACAGAAGAATAAGCTCACACTGAAATGCTGTTTTACTTTTATTGTTAGTAAATAGTGTGACGTTTTTTGGTGGGTGGGGCTTAGCTGGAGGCAAAACAGTTCTCCACAGACATTAGCTAGCGCTAGCTAACAAGTTGTGTTGTCTTGTTTTAGACAGTGGAGGAAGATGATGTGAGTGGTGCGTTCAGAAACACTCATTGTGAGTGTGGGAGCGCACTCTGTCACAAACTGGAGCGTTGATAAATTGGGAGCGCTGTCTGAATGTAGCGTTGGGTTATCCAGAGCAGCGCACTCTCAGAGTGGCAGAGCGCACTCTGGACACTCTGTCTGTGGAGACGGAGCAGCAGAGCGCCGAGCGGAGTGAATGTGTGATTAACTTAACCGTTGGTTCATTCATGTAGAAATATAACGCTGCGTTTCTTCCACCAACAGGGCTCTCATTTTAGTGTAGAGCGTCAGACTGAATTTACCAACGCACCATGTCAGGTCACTCACTCTCCGGGACCGCCAGTGTTACTGGAATAAGTAAGGATTTTTAATTATTCCTTTGCTTTACACTATGATGCAATGTTTGCTTGTATGGAAGAAGAGTAGTTGTTACCTTGGTAGTGCCTGATGGGGATCCAAATAAATAAATAGATAAATAAATGCACCTTAAGACACAACGTCAAAATTTCCCAATGAACTTGAATGCAGCATTATTGAAACTCTTCTCAGTCTCACTGTCTGGTTTGTCCTCTTCCACACACACAGACAAACATCAACTCAGACACACAGACTGAAGGAATCAGGACAGACCACAGCAGCCCGTCATTCTCATTGGCCGAACTGTTGCTCCGTTAACAAGCCGCACATTCACACCTGATTGGACGAGGCAGGTAAGAGAGAGATTCATTCTGTCATGTGATTGGCTGAGGGTAATCGCTTTCTTTTATTAGAAGCAGAGCCTCAATGTGCTGACGCCAGAGCGACCATTATCTCTGCAAGGGTTCACACACACATACACACACACACACACCTAGACACACAGAGACATAAACACATCCTTTCTCTTTCATACAAACCACACACACAAGAGTAAACCACATCAAGGCAGTGAGTGTGTGTGTAGGCATGAGTGTGTGTGTGTGTGTGTCTTCTTGTACATCTATCTTTGTGAGGACTGATGAGTTTTAACCTAGAAGTGAGGACATCTTTGGGACAAGAGGCTTTTTGAGGGTTAAGACCAGCAGTCGTATTCACAAACATTCTGAGAACACTTTCAGAGAGCTCCTAACGTAGCCTTAAAATTTCCAGCATGGCGTCGTAGCTTAGGGATGATTTAGAGAGTTATTAGAGCAAATCAGAGCGAGGAAGGGACAGAAACTTTGACCTGAGTGAGGAGGTGTGGTCAGTCCCTTTGGTAGGTGTGACACATTCTTTTAACAGATGTGATTGGTTGTCCTTTTGTGAGTCTTCAAGGTGTGGACACCCAGAAGAACTTAACTCACCATCCCAATTTGAGACTGTCAAAGTGTTGTCAGTGTTCGTGTGATCACTCTGCTGATGGAAGGTTGAGACAGACTCAAGTCATCACTGCTCAACTGTTGTATGTTTACGTTTTTTCTAATGTCTTCGTGTTGTGGTCACTTTATTTCTGGCGTTATAGCGGTGTTGGATGGGAGACTGCATCTGTAATGAGACTGGCCACAAAAATGATCCCTGCACCATCTGACCTGCAGTGTTTTATTAACACACTCTCAGTGTTTGGAGATCATTTCTCCTGCCTTTGTTTTTCCACCTTTTTCTCCTCTGCTTAAAAAACTGTTTGAAACTGGTTGTTTTTAATTAGAATGAAGCTTTTTTTGCATTGTGATGCGCCAAGTGCCCCACGTCATCTCCCTGCTTTTTTCCCATTGTCCAGTGAGATGATTTGAGAGGCGGGCCTTCTGTGGTGGTCACGACAACAAGTTTACAGTTGGTAAACACTGGAGGAGAAACTGGTGATAGTGGTTGCTGGATACTAGGGGTGAGTTCGTGTACAGAAATCTCTAAACGTTTAGAGTGGGTAATTTTTTCCGTGTTAACGTGTACACGGGTTTCACCGCTGGGTGGTGCTATTGCATTATACGTAAAGCCCCAGTTATCCGAATAACAACCGAACAGGCCATTTAACCAACGGTTACAGGCCACCACACTGAAATATCGCCATTCCGACGGTCCGCCATCCCGAATTCTGGTCCCTGAGTCCTGACAGTAAGCTATGGCGAGCCTGTAGAAGCTGTATTCCCCATGCATGTCAGCGATTTTCACTGGGGACACACGCGAGTAATTCAGGCTGACTTCACCTGTTTTTCAGTGAACTTCTCTGGTAATTTTATTATAAAGCATGGCATATAGGTCCACAGTAACTTATTATTATTATTATTATTGGGTCTTATCAGAGTGGGCTACAATGAGTACCGGACCATCAAATCACAGCAATTGAAAAATTGAAACAGCAAAATTGTGATTTGTGATATTGGGCTTTATAAATAAAACTGATTGAACTGATTGATGTATTACCTGTTTTTAAGCGGCACCGAGATACGTGGCTTGTCTGTCCGTCCATCCGTCCTGTGCGTAAAAGCGCAAACAATTCCGTGTCCTCTCACTGCAGATGCTGTGATCTGATGGCCCGGTACTCATTGTAGCCCACTGGCAAACGACCCCCTTAATAGAACGGAGCACGTTGGCTACTGACCTGTTACCAAACCCGGTCTCACACCATTTCTTGTCATATTCACAGTCTATCACAGTTAGTCAACAATTAGTATAAACCCCCCCTAAAAAACAAAAAAGTGTTTTTCGTGTACTAATTTTTCATAACCGTTTATGATGTCAAACACAAATCGTTGAGCCGTATAGCCCTGGGTATCCAGTAGGGGTGATATGGACTCACCCCTACTGGATACCCAGAGCTGTACGGCCCAACAATAGACAGCAGGTTGTCAAACTGCCCCTGAGTCGTCCTAAAACCTGCCTGTAAACGTCCATGATGGAGGAGAAGCTCCTGGACCAACTGGTGGTACTCCCCATGATCCAGCCTCTTTTTTAGGGTCTCATGTACCCACACAGATCTCTGTTTATCTGCTGACAGCCTCTCACCCTCAACCAGAGCTACAGACAGCACCCTCTGCCTCAACATGGCAGCAACTACACACTGATCACTGTGAAATTAATAACAAATCAGAAACCAGTAGATTGATTACACAGGAGGTTTAGTGTAAGGATGTGATGAGGTGGTTACCTGGCAACAATAACAAGGCGGAGCATGTGTTTTTTTTACTAGTGGCATTCATTTAAAAAAGCGCATGCAGAACGCCTTCTGTGTGGTCGGGGCCTAGGACTCCTAGAAGTCCTCCCGACACAGTTTTTCTCTGCAGGAGCTCTCTGAAGGACTCAGATGGTTTGTGAAGAACTTCTACCTTTATTAGCAACTGGTCTTAAGTTTCAGGGGTAATTCTTAGAAAACATAATCATTTCAAGAATTCTCTTAGAATTTCGTTTCTACGAGCAACTCTTTGTACGAGGAAGCTTTGTGAACACAGCCCCTGGTTTTCAGGTTGAGGGTTAGGTGGTAAATGAGTGTTACGTGGAGCACAAGACGCTTGGGCTGTAAAATCTACTTTAAAATGATTCTCCTCTAAAACCACATTCAGGTAATTTAAAACGATTTTTTTGTGTTTTTATTTTTATTAGTATTTATTTATTTATTTATTTTGGAGTGTTTGAAAAAGAAAAAACATTTAAAAAAACCCTTTGAGGTCACTCAGACTCTGGAAGAGCAGAGGTGTATGAGTTATCATATAGATATTTCTTGAGTTTACACAGCCTCTCATCAAGGTGGAATATTAATAAAAATGTGAATGATAAAGTAAACAACCATGGAATTTAATTGTGTTTTAGAGTTTATAGAATGAAACTGTAAATTTGTGTGTTAGTAAAAAGTGCTAAATAAGTGCTAAAATAATAAAAGCATGACGAACAATAAATATTAGTCCAGAAAACAATAAAACAATAACAGGAGTGCTTTAAAACGGGTTGAGGACATAAAAGGTGTTAAAGATACACACACGAGTTACTAATAACATTAATGTATACACCTCTATGTCCATAATGTATTTACATGTAAAAAGCAGGTGTCAAACCCAGTAAATCAACATTTACATAATTAACAATAATGCGAAAATAATATTATAATACAACTATTTGTTATTAATATTATCAGAAAATTATAATAAAAAATAAAATATAAAATTATGATAAAATTATTCAGAATATTTAAGTTGAAATAAACCATATGGGACAAGCAACATCTGTTTAAAAAAAATTAGAGATCGACAAAACACATACAATAAAAAAGTTGTCACATAACTTGTGCCCAAAAATGATCTTAATTTATATTACAAGTAATAAAAATTAAAAGTTGGGACCCCTTTTTATTCTCTCACTCAAGTCATATAATTTAGAATGAATGTAATTTGAACCAGGGGAAGCAGTCCTTCTCTGTGCAGATATAGTCATTGAGTTGGGATTATTAAACCTATAACTGTGTTTTTATGGCCACTCGGGGGCAGTAGAAACAAGCTGTGAACACAACACTGACTTTCAGCAGTTACAGAGCACCGTTATCACTCATCAGGAGTCTGATGGTGTTTCTCAAAGTCAAGGATTCTTCCAAGTCGGGTCCTACAGAGGCCACGCAAGACTCCATCCGAGCATTCAGTGAACACACATTGGATCAGGCTAACCAGTGTGCATCATTAATCCTCTGGGGACTGAGGGGGTCTCAGAGTAATGTGATAACTGTGAGAATGTTGTACAGTTTGATCAAATGTAAGCAGTGTTTTAAGAGTCACATGACTTTAAAGGGATAGTGCGCCCAAAAATGAAAATTCAGCCATTATCTACTCACCCATATGCCGAGGGAGGCTCAGGTGAAGTTTTAGAGTCCTCACATCACTTGCAGAGATCCAAGGGGAGAGGAGGTAGCAACACAACTCCACCTAATGGAGGCTGACGGCGCCCCAGATTCAAACGTCCAAAAACACATAATTGAAACCACAAAATATCTCCATACTGCTCGTCCGTAGTGATCCAAGTGTCCTGAAGCCCCAACATAAAAGGTTGTTTGGAAAAACGTCATTTGAACTCTGTTTTTAGCCTCATTGTAGCCTGTAGCTCTGACTGCCTCTCTGGGCACCGCACTCATGTGTGCGCTTGAGACCAGCAAAAACACGTGAACACACATGAACGCGGTGCCCATGTCTCACGGTCTCGCGCAAGCACGCACACGTGAGTAGATAATGGCTGAATTTTCATTTTTGGGTGCACTATCCCTTTAAGGAAGAATGTTTTCCATCTCTGCAGTGACAGCTTAATTAAAAAAAAACATGTTATTTGTCAGTGGACACATATGAAAGTGTAAATTATAAGGCTTGTACCAATATTTTTTCATGTTTGATATAAACTCCTGTGGATATTAATCTCAATAAATGACATGATTATACAAATCCTGCCGAGCAAATCGTGCACAAAGAGTTGTGGGTATTTTATGCCCCCTGAGGATACACACATGCATCCTTAAACATTCTCTGAAGGAAGGACTCTGTCCTCCGTACAATTTGCAGGATCCTTGACATTGGAACAGTCCTGCAGTGGGATTTGAAGATATAGCCTCCTTGAAATTCAGCTGTTTATGGATCCTTGACCTGGAGAAACACCTTTTGTGTTTGTGTCCATAGATAGATGGACAATAGATGGTCAACAGCGTTGACACACTGGACGAGGCAAGACTGGCCTGTAAACAAATCCAAGTGAAAGGGGAAGCTGCAGATTTTCTGTGCACATCCAGTTTCACCAGAGGGTGGCATACTAGTTTCTGCTTTCCTTCCCATCTCAGCCAGAACCGCTAAACACAAACAACAACAATAAATGCTGCACATTAACCACAGAAGTACAGCGTATGCGAGTTTTACAAGTTTCTCAGAGCTGTGGGAGACTCTGATGATCATCACTGGGTGCCACTTTGCTCAGCTGCGATTTGAGCTTCCACTGCTTTCCAAAAAACACCAACCTTCATGCACTGTGGATGTACAAAATCAGGAGGACAGGGTTTTTACAGTGACCCAACACACCAAGGTATGCAGCCGTCATTTTGTGGACAATGAAATCATCACTACTGCTAAGGGTAGATGAGTATTAGCAACAAACTCCGTCCCGTCATGGTGTTACTGGAATAATTAACACCAACAACACACAGGTTGGTGTTTAGGAGCGCCCATACGTCGTTTACTAATACATTAAATTATATCATACAGGGACGTCTCTTCCAGCAATTAATCAAGGACAAAAATCCAAATCCATGCTTGACAAAAGTTAGTTTTTCCATTTCCTGACGATGATGAATTATCTTTTATCACATCAGTAATTCAGTTACTGTAAGCCTAAACACACACTGTTATACTGAGCGTCCAGCAGTGATGATAGCCTAAATGTGACTATGGAGAAACTGTCGGGTAACTGGGTCAAGGATCCAACTAAGAGGCCGAAGTTACAGTGGCCGGACATCTTCACACAGCTTGTGGAAAAACCCAGCGTCTGTATAAAGAATAATGCAAGACATACAAATCTCTCGCTGCATACAGTTTTTGTGGTCACGTCCAGATTTGTCAAATGATTTTTTTCTGACACAAAATGAAGCTACATAAGACACAAACAAGTCAAACAACTATGAACTGACGGCAAACTGCACCTCATGGCTCGGTTAGTTTGAACTTCCTTTCATTATGTAATGTATTTTAGAACAATGTAAATACTGCTGACACTACGCAAATATGGCCTATGCTGTAACTGTAGAGCTCTATGAATTGCATATATGTAGATTTTTTTGTTTTCATCAAATTCTAGCAACCATCAAGGTTTGTATTTAGCTTCAAACGGCCTCGGTGACAGTTTTCTATAAAAATAAAGCTTATCTTTTTTTGTCCTCCTGATCCACAACAAGACGTGTTTATTCTATCTCAAAAGTTTCTCTCTAGTTTCCAGTTTCACCACAATGAGCGTGCAACTGTTGTGACGTAACTGTGACGTCCACTCCAGACTGGTCAGTATGGCGCTGCTGTTGACCTATCGCTGCAACGGGTTGACAATCAATGTGGCGTCTAAATCAAATCAAATCAAACTTTATTTAAATAGTGCTTTTCATACATTAAAAATGTAACACAAAGTGTTTCACAAGATAAAAAACAATGAAAAACCCAACCCTCCCACCCCAACCCAGATAGACGGGGGTGGACTCCGCACATGGTGCAGAGCCCCCCAGTCCCCCGGGCTCAGGTCAACCTGGGTTGACGACATCCCTGCGGGCAGACCGGGCACACCTCCTAGTGTGGAGGCCCCCCCATGAGGAAACACTGGAGCTAAAAACTAAAAGACTGAAAGACAATGGGATAAAAACAAGCATAAGACAGAATAATGATAAATGCAGGGCGTCGGTGGCTTAGTGGTAGAGCAGGCGCCCCATGTACAAGACTGTTGCCGCAGCGGCCCGGGTCGAGTCCAGCCTGTGGCTCCTTGCTGCATGTCATCCCCTCTCTCTCTCCCCCTTTCACACTTAACTGCCCTGTCCATTAAAGGCAAAAAAATGCCCCAAAAAAATCTTAAAAAAAAAGAATAATGATCAAATGCATAAAAAAATTAAAAAAATAAAGAGTTAAAAATTAAAAATAATGAAATGCACAAGGATTTAAAAGTAGATCATTAAGAACATTAGACATTAAAACATAAATAAAACAAATAAAATATAAATAAAATATAATAAAAGAAGAGTAGAAGAAATCAGTTAAAAGCCAAACTAAAAAGGTGAGTCTTGAGCCTCCTTTTAAAAACATCAACAGTCTCTGCAGTCGTGATGCTCTCTGGCAGGCTATTCCACATCTGTGGGCCATAATGGCTGAATGCAGCCTCCCCGTGGGTTTTTGTTCTGACCCAAGACCGTTAAGACATTTAAAAGCTGTTAGAACCTTAAAATCGATCCTGAAACACACGGGGAGCCAATGCAACGATTCTAAAATCGGCGTCTACATATATATGTCTGTGTTTGTTCCATCTGATGGATGTCAGTCCAATATTCTCTCTCTTAGCTCTGTTTTTGGTCTCCACCAACTCCTGAGGGAAATATCTGTCTCTTTAGCTGCTGAATGCTCCTCTGTGTTCACCAGCTAGACTCTAAAGCAGGATTTTTACCTCTGCGTCAAATGGACGCCGTAACCTGACATCATCATCACAGTTTATTTTACATTTTCATTTTATACATCGTCATAAAAATCTAGATTAAAGCTGCTTTAAATGTGTGTTTCTCAGTTCAGTTTTGTATGTACACTTACACGCTCTCTGCATAGTTACATCACATCCTGAGTGTTGGTAAATGTCTGTTGACACTAAAGGCTACAGAACAGAAGGAGTCTCAGTACTGGACCAGAAGAGAACATGTCAGCTGCTGGAAAGTGGGTCACAACCCAGAAATTAGAAGCTGTTATAACTGAACAGCAGGGAGAGGGAGGTGTGAATTTTATCTGACTGGCTGGAAGAGATGAGAGAGGAGAAATCAGGAAAGCGTGAGGAGGAGGATGAATATTTAAGAGAGATGAGAAGAAGGATGCTGACGGACAGAAACGTTAGCAGAGGAAAGATTTATTTAAGTCGCTGTAAAACAAGAAGATGAAGGGAAACAGGGGAAAGACAAAGACATGAAGGACGTGTGAGAGGTCTTGTGGTTTGTTGAGCTGGCAGATGATGAAGGGATGCAGAGTGGTAATGAAGTGTTGAGAACGTAGACAACTGACCGGCTGAGATGAGGAAGAGTAGAAGAAGGAGGAAGAGCGGGCGGAGAAGGAGATCTGAGCGAAAAAACAGACAGAGCAGTTCAGAGAGGAGGAGACTGATGATAGATGGATCTGTGGGGCTGTTGGCTGCCTGCTCTTCTCAGATGGTGTTTATTCACACACTGTCTGTGAGTGAGCAGGGAGGATTGTGGGTAAGGACTATGGTTTGATGTCTGCTCTGAGGGGAAGTTAAGCTTTGTGCATGTGCACTGTGTTTATTATTTTTTCCTACTACAACTAAAGCAAAATAATGATATGGAAAATCCAAACAATGTTATTTTTGATAAATAACACACATCTTTGTTCTTTTTGACCTCATAAAAAGACACATTATGTCATTTTAAATTCTATGACGTTTTTATGTACTGTATCATATTGTATTGTTGGCATGTTGTGAAATTTAAATTTTATAGCATGATTACTTTTTAATAAATGATCATTATTTCAATATAGAAGCATGCAGAAATTTGGGCACCCCTGGTCAAAATTTAATTTCTGCAAGTATTTAAGTAAGTAGAAGATGAACTGATCACCTAAAGACACGAAGTTACAGATGAAACATGCTTTTCAACATTTTAAGAAAGATTAAAGTATTACTTTTGTTTAATTAGAGTGAAGCAAATGAAAGGAGCACCATGCAAAGGTTTGGGCACCCCAAGACATTTGAGCTCTCAGACAACTTTTCCCAGGGTCTCTGACCTTAATGAGCTTGTTAGGGCTCTGGCTTGTTCACAGTCATTGTTAGGAAAGGCCAGCTGATGCAAATTTCAAAGCTTTATAAATACTCTGACTCCTGAAACCTTGTCCCAACAATCAGCAGCCATGGGCTCCTCTAAACAGCTGCCTAGCACTCTGAAAACTAAAAGACCTGATGAAGACTAGAAGAAGACAGCAAAGTGTTTTCAGGGAGCTGTTTCCTCAGCTGGTCATGTCATTAAGAAACGGCAGTTAACAGGAACTGTGGAGGTCAAGCTGAAAACACTCTGAGAGAGCTGCTCGTAGGATTGTTAGAAAGGTAAATCAAGGGGTCGTCGGTGGCTTAGTGGATAGAGCAGGCGCCCCATGTACAAGGCTGTTGCTGCAGTGGCCCGGGTTTGACTCCAGCCTGTGGCCATTTCCTGCATGTCATTACCCCTCTCTCTCTCCCCCCTTCACGCTTAACTGTCCTATCTATAGAGGCAAAAATGCCCCAAAAAATATCTTTAAAAAAAAGAAAGGCAAATCAAAACCTCTGTTTGACTTCAAAAGACCTGCAGGAAGATTTCTCAGACTCTGGAGTGGTGGTGCACTGTTCTACTGTGCAGACACACCTGGACAAATATGAGCTTCATGGAAGAGTCATCAGAAGAAAACCTTTCCTGTGTCCTTGCCAGTTTGCAAAGGAACATCGAAACAAGCCTGATGCTTTTTGGGAACAAGTCCTGTGGACTGATGAAGGTAAAACAGAACTTTTTGGACACAGTGAGCAAAGGTATGTTTGGAGAAAAAAGGGACACCTGTCCAACTGTTAAACACGGGGGTGGATGGATGATGCTTTGGGCTTGTGTTGCAGCCAGTGGCACGGGGAACATTTCACAGGTAGAGGGAAGAATGGATTCAGTTAAATACCAGACATCACAGCATCTGTAGAAAACTTGAACATGAAGAGAGGATGGCTTCTACAACAGGACAGTGATCCTAAACACACCTCCAAATCCACAATGGACGACCTCAAGAGGAGCCAGCTGAAGGTTTGGCCACGCCCCTCACAGTCCCCCGACCTAAACATCATTAACATCTGTGGATAGAGCTCAAAGAGCAGAGCATGAAGACGGCCCAAGAATCTCACAGAGCTAGAAGCCTAAATATCTCGATATGATAATTTTTTTCAACTTCCATGTGTTGTTAAACAAGAAAACGATCCGTCATTACCGACAAAGACACTGTAGCCTGAAGTGAGGTTGACAATGACTGACAACAACCTGAAGCTCCAGGAAATACACCCCACCAAAGGTGAGCCCTCCTCGGCTGCAGAGGTCGGCTGTAGCTCTACACTGACTAAACAACCAAAACTAGATTGTAATCGTGGACAGCTGCAGGATACAAAGAAGTGATGAAGCTTGTGGAGGGATATGTGGTGGATGTAATGTTGCTCCACCAGTGACTCTCCGTGTTTCGGGCAGAAAATACCCCTAGGTAAATCGAAGCTGTCCAGCCTCAGCTACACGCTGACATTCACACAGAGACACACATCTGAATTTTGGGGAGATTTGCAATTACTAGTTTTCTGGAGTGTAATAAAAGTAATATAACGAACGAACATAAGTAGTGTAATGAATTACTGTTGGCAGGGAGTAATAAGTAAAGAGTAACGAGTAATGCATAACATTTTTAGAGTAACAAGTCCAACACTGTCTGTCTCTATGTGTCAGCCCTGTGATAGTCTGATGAGATGTCCAGGGTGGACCCCGCCTCTTGGCCAGCGTCAGGTGGGTTAGGCTCCACCCCCAGCGACCCTGAACAAGTTAAAAGAAAAAGAATGGCTGATTGAGAAGCAAGGAGAGCTACAGTGTTCGGGAGGATGGAGCACGTCTGGTGTATCAGTATCAAAGGTGTCCCAGCAGAACGTTGCATTATAACGAGATGATTGATGTTATCCCACCTCACCCTCCAGTGGTTTTAATGCTTTGGCTGATCCGTGTATTTTTCCACGTATAACATAAAGCTCTGAGGGCACCTGAGGACAAAGGCGTTCTGAATCAATACTCACTCATTCATAATTTAAAGGCCTGTGGAACCAGGTTAAAGAACACGGCCCTGGGATGACGTAAACAGTGACTGCTAACTCCTCGGAGACATCTCTGATTCGACATTTCTGAAACTCTGCAGATTTGATTGTAAGGTTCAAACTATCAGCGCACTCGTCGGCAGGGCTGTCATTATATTGATTTCCTGCTGCAGCGTACTCTAAGTAAGAGGCAGTTATAAAACGTGGTGTACTGTGATTTCTCTGAATGATGAATCTCTTCTCCTCCATGTGCCTTTTTCTTTCACTCTAACCCTCCCTCTGTTTCACACACACACACACACACACACACACACACACACACACACGTGGATAGCATGTATAAAGGTGTAAATGGGTTCAGTGGGGAAATATTACTCGCGTGTGAGTAAATTTGTTAACTGACATTAAGTGATGCATGATGCAGCAGTCGTCAGAGAGTCTTCTTTATCATACAAACGCATGCATCTCCAACAACAACCCTTAAACAGCAGCTGGTCGCGTGGTTGGAGAGACCATCACTCACGTTAAAGGTCACACCGTCACAGGTTTCCATCACTTCAACGACCCCAGGCATCCGTCATGGGCCTCGGTTCCTTTCCTCGCCTCCTTTCCTCACGTCTTGGTCCCTTCCACCTGTGCACGGAGGAGACACAAGGAGAGAGGAGTCAAGGCAACAGGCATCTACCAGCTGTCATTTTAAAGTGACAGCAATTAAATATGATGTGTTTAGTAAAAGTTCCGACAGTCACTATGTCAGATTTAGACAACGATTGTGGAGTCATAAAATCTCACAGCCGACTGACATGACAGACTACACGTTGACCAGTCATCCCTGGTCGTCTTTCATGACGTGCGTGATGTCATCAGATTATTCTTGTCCTACTTTAATTATTATTTATTACTATTTCAGCCACTGTGTCTGTTCATTTCCCAGCTGAAATGCTTCTGCTGTACCGTAAACAGCAATGTTTAGGAGCTACATTTGAAGTACTGTGTGCAAACTGTGCAAGTCACTGAATCCTCCACAACAAGTTCCTGCAAATGTTTCACAATAAAAGCCTTTTTTAGAAAATGAAGGGATTTTCTTAACTGAAATTATAAGGAGCTTTTAATTTTTAATGAATACAGGAAGTGTTGAGTTTGAAATGATGGTGTGATGCATTAAATTTAACAGGACAAACGGGAGCGTATTAAAACTAAAAACAGAATGAGAAATAACGTCCTGTTTCTAATGCAGTGTGTTTGAGATGCAGCTGGTAGCCTCTGCAGCTGTGCTGAGTAAAGGCCCAGACACTTTCCGTGAGTTTGATTCCTTTATATCCTCCATTATGAAGAAAGAACATTGTTTGCTAGCTTGATGCTAATGGCAGTACTCAGCGGGTTGATAAAGTGCCTCTGCTGTTTCCTTTTTACTCTGTGTGCTAACGTCCCTACAGGAAGTATCTAAAAGGCTGTCATGTTGTTGTCCTACAGTTTCCACGGCAACAGATCGCTCTGTGTTCCTATTGGTCAAAGTGACGGCTGTGGCGGGAGAAGTCGTGAAAATAAAGAAAGAAAATCAAACATGCTAGACTTTCTGTTGGAACGTCGTGAGGCTTCCCATACGTGGCATCGGATGTCGTCTACTATGACACACTACATGAGATAAAATGATGGATTATTGCGTACAAGACTCATCGTCGTTCACGATCTGAGCCGACACCACGGCGCTGTGTTGGGTTATAACCAGGCTGATATCCTGTAGTGTGTACCCGGCATTAGATGAGATTTCTGTCTCTGTCAGTGGTTTGTAACATTGTCGACTGAAGCTGAGCGCTGACTTTTAATTGTTCCTCCTCAGCTCCAAAAAGTGTTACCTCGGTTTTGTCTTCGGCGCGGCGACACGATGGTGCAGTGGTTAGCACTGTTAGCATTATTGCCTGACAGCAAGAGGTTTGAATCCAGGGTGGGGGAGCCCTTCTGTGCAGAGTTTGCATGTTCTCCCCGTGTCAGCGTGGGTTTCCTAGGAGATGTATTCACAGTTTTATAAATCAGAATATTTCTGGCATACTTAACATTTACTCATTTGTACATACGCAAAAATTTTGTGTGGCTCGTCTATTCTGTCTGCAGTTTAATAAATGAGGCCCCTGGTCTGACCCGTCTGGCCTGGGCTGAGACTGAGAAATCTTCTATTGAAATTCATGTCTTAGACGAGATTTCTGTCTCTGTCAGTGGTTTGTAACATTGTCGACTGAAGCTGAGCGCTGACTTTTAATTGTTACTCCTCGGCTCCATAGTGTTACCTCAGTTTTGTCTTTGTTTAAATTAAGAAAACTGAGACACATCCAATCACTGATTTGTTCATGCACTCAGAGCTTGTGTTGGACCACAGTCCTCTGGTGATGTGGTTATTTCCTGAAAACAACTTTTCCTTTCAGATTTCCCTCTACTGGAACCGAGGGACCTTAAAGTATACACACATGTATGGGTAAGCTTTGGATATATGTGTTTCATCTCTCTTATTTATTCAGTGACATTTGTCTCGTTCTGGTCAAACACTCGGTTGCTTTCAGGGAGACAGAAGAGACAGAGAGGAGAGGAGTCTTCTGCCTCTGTAGCGCTCCCGGTGTTGGTAAACTGCAGCTGCAACAACATCCATCACCTCTCCGTGTCTCTCCGTCCCTCCCCCTTCTCCTCCTCAATGATACCCGAGCTCATGGACCAACCTGCATCCGCGCTTTCTTGTAGCCAGGCTTCCCCAGCTGTTCCGCTCCACCTAAATGAGCCTGCGCAATGGCCACTCGTCAAGTGTAGGAAACCAATAGAGAGAGGGAGAGACAACACACACACACACACACACACACACACACACACACACACACGGAGAGACACAGTGAAAACAGACGGGATGAAGCACGGGCGCGCGGACTGTTTGCTCCGGTAAACAAGCGGAGCAGGAGCCTGGAAATCACCGGCGGAAAGCGGAGGGGGGGATTTCGGGGACACAGCCATGGCGACGGGAGGAGGAGGAGGAGTGAGGCGGAGGAGGAAAGCGGGGCTCCCGGGATTCTGCTGGAAAACCTGCTACTTTCCTATTTTGTTCTGGGTCGTTTCCGTCTGCGGGGAGGAGAAGACGCTGATTGTGGAGGTAGGCGGTAGAGTCCCGCACCCTGACACCTAAACACGGTTATTTAGAACAAAGTGCGCGCTGTCAGGGATGTTTGTGTGTGTGTTTATCTCCACCCATGGGTGTTAAGGAATGAGCATCCTCCCTCCTTCACTCCCATCAGGTCAGCTCCGTTTCTTAACGCACGCGGGTTGGCGCGGAGTCGTGCGCTCCGGGATGTTTTTATGCGCGTTTCCATGTTTACACCCGCCGTCCCTCTCTCTCATTCCGCCTTCACCCCGCCACGAAAGTGACACCCACCCTCCATGTGCGGAGGGAGCAGGGGAAATAAAAGATTCACGAGTTGGTGAACTGAATTAATGAAAGCAGATCAACAGTAGAGCAGCTCCATCTCACTGCTGTGCTCTTTTGTTTTCGGGCGCTGGGACGGCGCGCGCAGCGGACCTCTCCAGTTGCCGTCCAGTGAATTTCCTAATTACAAACAAAGGTGGCGTAATTGCCCATCAGGTTTTATTGTTTCCGTTTGTTTAGAGGCTTCAGTCCGGCCGCAGAGCTCCGCTGCGAGGGATGAATAATTTGTCCCTCCGCTGGCTGAGCTTTTGGCGGAGGAGGGAGTCAGTCCAAGATGGTGAGGTGCTGGGGACTGTGTGTCAAACACCCTCATTAGAAGCGGCCTTAACGCACGCTGCTTGGCTGATTTACAGGCTGCTAATTATACTTGTTCATGGTTGATCCGGGTAATTAATCCCTCCGTCTCTTGTGCGCAATTGGAAACACATGATGGACAGTGAGGGTTAAAAAGCACTAATATCCACGTGCAGATGATCGTGTGTTATATCTTTGGTGACTGGAGGAGTCTCTGTGATGAGCTGTCAACACATGTTGTCAATAAATAGCCATCAGCATGCAGAGAGCATTAAAGTGAGGCTGAGTGAGTGTGCTGCTTTCATGTGTGCTGAACAAAGCATCTCCAGATTCTCCCCCTCGCTCCCTTCACTGAGTCCAAATATAGCCTCCCTCCATAATTTATGGAAATGGCAGGGAGTTGGAGGAGAGAAGAAGAGGAGAGATGGGAAGAGGTGCAGACATGATGGATTTAAAATTCTTGTGCACATGATGGCCAGTCGTCTCAGGCTGCTGCTGCCACACAAAGGCAGACAGAAAGTTCTTTGTTGATATGGGTGCAAATGAAATGTGGAACACTTGGATGATAAACCGATGCTTCGAGTAGTGTTTTCAGCTTCAGCAGGTGAAAGCATCCTCTGACAAACATCACCATTAATATCAAAGAAAACATGGGATCCTTTGTTTGCTGAAGATGCATCACACCTTGTTTGGAAATGTGGGTCATGGATTGTGAAATCGAATCCTTGCAGACGTCTTTCGCTCTGGGAGACGTGATCAGCGGTGTTTTTATTTAGTGATGTTGTTAGTGACACTTTCATTCAGACAAAGAGAAGCGCCTGTGGCTGGGCTGAGCGTGGCTGCTAACAGCCGGGGTATGTCACGGTGCCACACAAAGGATGAGATGTTTTCACTGAGCCTGGTTTTCCCTGAGAAATCATAATCCCCTCAAAGCTATTGCTGGTACATGTCATGCTAATGTGGCCCCACACGGATGTGATGTATAGTTTTTGCCATAAATCATGGTTTTATTAAAAGATAATTCAATGAAAAATGTGCCCTCAGTCAGTATTTACGTCATTGGTACAGAAAACAAAAGTTTGTGTGAAAATCTATTAATCTGTTTGTTATTTTCTTGAGTTATTTTTGGGACTAAAATCACTGAAAAATGCCCAAAAGTCAGCCCCAATGTGACTTCTTCAAACAGCACTTTTGTCCAAACAACAGTCCAAAACCATAATATTCAGTTTACTTTAAGATATCACAAAGAAAATCAGCAAATCCTCAAAATTTAGAGGCTGAAACAAAATTTATTGATATGACTTGAATCATAAATCAGTAATTATCAAACTAGTCTCATAAACTGTTAATGTGTTTCCCTTTGCAAAGTAATGCACCCAGATTCGTTCATGTTACACATATTTTGAAAGGCTGCAATCACGTGACTGATGCGCTGACGGGAGTAGACAAGGACGCAGGTTGAGGTGATGGATGGGTCATAAAAAACAGGACTTTCCACTGGGACATTCCCCAGGAGACGCGTGTTGGGAAACGTGAACTTTGAGTCACTTCAACGTACGTCCTCGCCGTGTTTCTCTTCCTAAACCTAACCACAGTAACTTTGCATTAAATACGTAACTTTGTTTCAGGACGTAACGTCATTCGTGGGGCACTGATTTGTAGGGTGTGATACAAACCGTTCTATGAGCACACAAAAATGCGCACACAACAGTTCGTATGATACTCTACAAATTAGTGCCCCACAAATGACGAAAGTCCTTAACGTAGAGTAATGCATTAAAGTTACGGAGGTTTAAAAAGAAACATGTTAAGATGAGTGTTCAGAAACATGTGAACTCTGAGTCTGTAAAGTTTGTCCTCACCATGCTTCTTTTCCTAAACCTAACAACTGTAACTTTATGTTGATTGCGTAACTATATGTTGAAGAAGTAACGTCATTCGTCGGGCACTAATTCGTAGGGTATGGTGCAAACTGTACCAGGAGTGTACGAAAATGCAGTTTGTATGATAACGTACAAATGAGTGCCCAATGCATGACATTACATCCTTCACGTACAGTGATGTATTTAAATTAAAGTTACTGTGGTTAGGTTTAGGAAAAGAAACACAGTGAGACCCATGTTCGCAACCATTTGAACTCTGACTCTTTAAGGTGCGTCCTCACCATGTTTCTTTTTCTAAACCTAACCTCAGTTACTTTACTTGCCTAAATCTAACCACCATAGCTTTGCATAATTTGTGGGGTGCAAATTTGTAGACTATGATATGGACTGTTGTGTGTGCATTTTTATACAATATCAAACTGTTACTGTCAAACTGTTCTATGACCACACGAACATGCAGACACAGTTTGTATGATACCCTAGAAATTAGCGTCTCAAATGACATCACGTTAAATTTTGATCCAATGGCTTAAAACAACTGACGCAGCTGGGTAGCTGCAGACTTTGCCAGGTTTGAAATCTTCAACCAAGTCGCCAGAGTCAATGTTTGTAAAAGTTTCTGCAAACCATGGATACGTGACATCTGTACATTATTCTACAACTCATAGAATAGTTTATATGATATCCTTTGAAAACTGCCTGCTCAACAGTTTGTATGATATTGTACAAATTAGCGCCCCAGAAATGGTGTTGCGTTGTTAACGTACAGTGATGTAATTAACGTAAAGTCACTGTGGTTAGGTTTAGGAAAAGAAACGTGGCGAAGACGTACCTTAAAATGACTTAAAGTTTACAGGGTTACAAACATGTGACTCCAGAGGAAGTCCACCTTTTTGTGACCCATCTACCACCCCAAGCTGCCTCCTTGCAAGACCACTCAGGACTGCTTCCTTGTTTACCCCCTTCAGCGCCTTGGTCACAGGATTGCAGCCTTTCAGAATACGTGGGATATGAATGAATTTGGATGCATCACTTTTTGTGGGAAAACATTTGACAGTTTATGAGAACAGTCTGAATTAGCTGACTAATCGATTTAACGATCCGAGTGGTTTGAGCTTTAACGATAAGCTTTGCTCGCATATCAGTGATCTTTGATGTTGGAGACCAGGTTCTTCTTTTCTGTCTGTGCATAAACAGAATTATAGGTGGAAACTTTTGTTTTGAATTGGATGATTTTGTGTTTTCACATGTGGAACATTAATGTAACAAATGTTATGTTAAACAGCATAAAAGTAGTTTGTATTTCCATCTCTTCCAAACAGATGATACCATGTGATGTTTTTTTTTTTTTTTTACAAAGCTTCTCCTGTGAAGTCACAGCCAACCAATCAAAATGCTCTCAGCCTTGGATTTTCACAGCATCAGGGTTTCTTTGTGTGCACGCTGTGGCCACATGGCACACATGAGATGGTGTTTACTTCCCCTTTATGTCCTAATTGGGGTCCAAAGGTTCAGTGCAACAACAAAGAATTGACAGTGATAAAAAAATCTATCTCATATGTTAATTTCAGCGAGGACGACGGCTGCTGCTGTAGATCTTAATTGACACTAATTGTTAAATGCACCCCTCCTGTTTATGGTAGGTATTAATTTCGAATGCTTTGGTGTACAGGTCGCCTGCCAGCTGCCTGCCTTGTTGTGTTTGTGATGAGCTCAAACACACTGGTTGTCACAGGGACACAGTGAGATGTTGTGAACATTACTTTGAACTGGTGTTGCTTTATCTGATGGTTCATATACTGGATGTTTCTGTGGGTGTGTTTGCTGAAGTGATTATTACGTACACATGCTGTTTTTTATGACAGCTATGCGGCACAAATTGGGTCGTGACTTTGGTTGCGGAGGTCTTGATGTTTTCCCGTGAAGCTGCATGAAAACATGTTTTGATCAGGTCTCAGCCGTCAGTCATTTCTTTATTTACTTTGCTTGGTGGTGCGCATCATGTTAAAGCCTGAAATAAGCTTTGGTGCTGGGATGTAATGAGGTGTGTAGCTCAAAGTTGTTTTCTATAACGTCTTAAGTTTCTGGGAGTAAACTTCTGTTTGAGGTCCTTATGATGTTTGCAGAGCTGCATGCACTGTGATGTCCAGTTCAAACGCATTGTTTGTGCTTTGTTACATTTGCCACAAGATGAAATGTATAAGAAAAAGTTCACCTTAGCAAGACTCTAAGAAAGTGCAGCAGTGGTCAGACCATCTACAGACCCTTTTACTGTCAGTATTCAGTAATACATTTTTTGGTGGGCGGAGCTTAGCTGGAGGCAAAACAGTTCTCCACAGACATTACAGAGCTAACAAGTTGTGTTGTCTTGTTTTAGACGATGGAGGAAGATGATGTGAGTGGTGCGTTCAGAAACACTCATTGTGAGTGTGGGAGCACACTCTGACACAAACTGGAGCGTTGATAAATTGGGAGCGCTGTCTGAATGTAGCGTTGGGTTATCCAGAGCAGCGCACTCTCAGAGTGGCAGAGCGCACTCTGGACACTCTGTCTGTGGAGACGGAGCAGCAGAGCGCCGAGCGGAGTGAATGTGTGATTAACTTAACCGTTGGTTCATTCATGTAGAAATATAACGCTGCGTTTCTTCCACCAACAGGGCTCTCATTTTAGTGTAGAGCGTCAGACTGAATTTACCAACGCACCATGTCAGGTCACTCACTCTCCGGGACCGCCAGTGTTACTTGAATAAGTAAACACTGACCAACGGGACCAGACTGGCCGACCCGTATGCTCTCACTCAGTGGATGGATGATGTCACAGGAAGCCAATCTTACAAAGGAGGACCACACTTGTTTGTTTTGCTATGGAAGCTAACGTTAGCTAATGTGCTAAAAAGTTAGCGTTCCAAGTGTGCGCTGCACATGTGAGCATTTTTGATGATGGCCTCCGTCCAGTCCTTTGGTCTTATCACATTTAACCATAGTTGTCTTTGTTTTTGTTGACGGGCAGTGGCGGCTGGTTTTGAGCCATGACTCCTTCTATTCTGGCTCCCAATAACACAACAAGACAAACACATTTTAACACTCCTGTGGAGCCTACAGCCCTGTGGGGGAGAGGCAGCTCCAGCTAACAAACTGACATCTTTGTGACATCGGACCTAAAAGGGTCCACAGCATCAGGAGTTGTGGGCCACTGTCCCCTGACACGAATAGGCTTTCTTTAGCTTTGCAGGTATTTGGTTAGAAACCAAAATATAGGACAAATTGAAATGCTGATCTGATGATGACAGAAGATGAAAAGGCAGTGGATCATCAGTTACTGGAACTCTTCCTAAAAATGTCAGCGTCATGAATGTGTGTACAACATTTTGTGCTGTTCCTTTCTGTAAATGTTGAGATGATGTCATCAGTTTAGTCGATGGTCAAAATCAATCCATTATTTTTACTGCGTATTTTTAGTTTTCTTCTCATCAGATTGTTAGCATTTAGCTTCAAACCTACCAGTTCTCTCTTCTTCTTTTCTCTGAAGCTAATCTGAATCACCTGATGTTATTCCACATGTAATAAATGCTAAAGTGTTAGCAGCAGGGACACAAATCAATTTGATGCCTGTTTTCGTGTTGACATGGAACAACATGAGCTCGGTGTTTTGTTTGTGTTCGAAAGCGCCGCACAACACGAGAACTGTGTCAGGCGTTTGTCAGCACCACACTGAGCCATGAGACATTACATGGCTGACCACCCACTTCACCTTCAGGTTGTTACAGTGACACAGAAGCACGCGCGCTGGCTTCCTCGGCTCTGTGATCACAGAGGGAAGATGCAGCTGAGGAGTGAGGCAGGCGCAGTGGAAGCACAGACAGCAGAGGGAGAAGGAGGCGTTCAGTTCTTTGTCTGACTCACTGGTCCGTGCTCCTTTGTCTGTTTGCCTGTTTACACAATAGGTCAGAACCTACTAATGTTTGTGTTTTTTGGACAGAATATTTTTGGCGAGCAGGTATAGACAACTGTTGTGTGGGCTGTAGCTGTTGTGCTGGTGAATAGCCTCTCTGTGCAGATTGTTACACGGTGATTTACCTAATGTTAGTGATTGTCCTAATGCTGTTAAATGATCGTTTGATTAAATGATTGATAAGAAGAGTGACTGTTGGGATTGTTGAGCATCTTTTTTGATGAGGTTTATTAGGAGGGATTCACGGATATGGATTTTTTTCAACTGATAAGTGATCATTTCAGTGTATAACCTGTAGTTTATGTTCACCTGAGGGTAAGAAAGACTGAGATGTAGTGCAAAAATATGGAGGATTTAATATTCCATAACCCTGACCAAACCAAATCAAAGTGACATTACTGTTCTTAACACAACAAAAACAAAGAACAGTTCTGATTCTCCATACCTGCCAACATTAGGCCGACCCTCAACGCCTCGCCCCCATATAACCCTACACCACAGATAACCATCATAAATACAGGATGTGAGTGTAAAAGGATTTAATCAGTATTAGATTTACAGTTAACAGTAGGACTGAGCGATGCAATGGCTATGTGCAATGAATGTGTATATTTTCAAGCAAGATATAAATTCAGAAAACACTGTTTATCTTTATAGGGTCAAGTTGCGTTACGTGTCACATACCAGTGTTCATCTCTCCTCTCTAAAATATCATTTTAAGTCTTGTGTGTGATTTATCCTGGCTTCATATGAGCAGAGGAAATCTCCACTCGTCACTAGGCTAATTTATACAATGTAAAATGCCATAGGCTTGTGCTAATAACGTTAGCATGTTGTATTTGTTTGGAAAACGTGTTTAGTATAAGACAGGTGTTTTGTCAGTGAACCTTGTGAGTTGTAATGGAGCTGAATTTTGTAACTTTACCTTTGTTAAATGTTGCTGTTGTCCCTGGCTTCTTATGAGTAGAGGAAAAGTCTGCTAGCTGCTAGGCTAATTTATACAATGTAAAATTTCATAGGCTTGTGCTAATAACGTTAGCATGTTGTATTTGTGGGGAAAATGTGTCCAGATAAAGACAAGTGTTTGTCTGTGAATGCTGCGAGTTATAGTGAAGCTGATTTGTGTACTTGTGTTTGAAATTATTGTTATTAAGCCATGTTTAATGTGTGTTTAATGTGTGTTTTGAATCAACTAGGTAACAATACACATAATCACTAACTGTAGCATCACATGGTGAGCAGTTATTAATAAGTTTACAAGAGTCGAGCCTTTTAAAAGCTCGATGTTGGATGGTAGCTGCTGCTAATTAGCTCAGGCTAACACTCTGCAGACGGCCTGACATAAATTGTGCATTCCTATTAATAAGAATCATCTGAGATTTTTAAATGTTCTGATGCTGTTCTGTTCTGTTCTCCAGTGCAGGGTGATACAGCCAGAAACATTATTGTTAATGTGGAAATCAGTCGATCATTTGTTAATTTCTGACTTGTAATTATTCAAGATACAGCTCCAGTGACATTTGACCCCATCAGATCCTTTAACTTGTGCACTGTAATTTAGTCCGGTGGTTTCCAACTGGTGGGTCGCAGTCCAAAAGTGGGGCGCGAGTCCATTCTGAATAGACCGCAAGTGACTTGCAAATGTGTGAAGTTTGTTAAAAAAAACATTTTTTTTTTAAAGTACAGTGAATTTCTGGAACAGAGCTTTTTTTTGAGGTGCTGTTTCCTGCTGTAGAGTGAGTTGCTAACGTACAGCTGCTTGATAGAGACAGCAAACTAGCTTGATGACATCCAAACACAAGTATGTAAGTAAGATTCTTACCTTACAAGAATACTCCGAGGATTTGGGAGTTATGCCCTTTCTCAGCAATGCTAACTGCTGAGACCCAGCCACTGGACGTACAGACACAAAAAAGATATCCATCATGTTGTCTCAATATGAAAATGATAGTGAAAGGGCATAACTCCCAACTCGTCAGGAGTATTCCTTTAAGGTGTGTGGGCGGACAGAAACTGATGTCATTAATAGGGCTGCCACGATTAGTCGACTAATCGATGACTAATCGACTATTAAAATAATCAGTGACTATTTTAGTAGTCGACTAATCGGTTTGAGTCATTTTTCATAGAAAAGTACTATAAAAGTACCCAAAATACTCTTACTGCAGCTTCTTATGCTCAGATATTGGCAGCTTTACACACTCTCCCGTGACAGTGAACTAAAACCCTTTGGCGTGAGTACGAAACAAGACATTAGATGACGTAATTTTGAGGTTTGGGCGAGACAGACCGACATTTTTCAACATTTTAACACATTTTTCGATGAAATGATTAGTCGACTAATCGACGAAATAATCGACAGATTAGTTGACAATGAAAATAATCGTTAGTGGCAGCCCTAGTCATTAACTCCCCGTGACTCTGTCCTTGCAGACCCCCCCCCCCCCCCCCCCTTTCAAAAAGTCATCGGATCTACACGAATCTCACACGTGGTGATTTTTGCTAAAAGGTGACAATTTTGCACTTTAACATTTTTGAGAGGAGGCTGCAGGATGTTGTGGGCTTTCACACTGTGCCAGTATATTTTTTATTCCACCACACTGTGAAGAGACCTCCTCAAAATGGCTGCACGTACCTGCCAGCATGATGACTGTGGTGATGATGATGATGATGATGGTGATTGTAGTGCTGAGGATGATAATAACAACAACAGTGATGACAGACTTGAACAGTAACAAGTCATAGCGATGGTGATGAGTATGAATAATGATGATGATTGAACAAATGTTTGGATGATGATGATCCAGCACAGCTGATGGTTTTATAAGATGAAAGTATGTTTCCAAACCTCTCTGGGCTTTTTCCTGTCTGTTTTTCTTCTCCCTCCCGAGAGGAGAGGAGCTCAGGGAGAGAGGCTGGTCCCTGGGGTGTTGTAAACACCACATTACACCCGAGAAATGGGCTAAATGAGCCTGCAATGCTGCACTTACCAGAGCGGTGTGTACACTGTGTAGGCGGGTGTGAATTCACGGCTGTTACTAGTAGTCTTAAGCTTTGTCCTGATCTGCCATCCTTGGAGTGAAGCGCACGCATATGGAGCCTGGACTTCACATTCACGCCTGTCTTTTTTGTAATCACCACCTGCTGCACGTTCAGAACATTTTGGCGTTTTGATAGACGGCGTCATTGTTGTACAGTCCTTCCTCTCTCTGCCTCTTTATTCATCTGTCTCGGGTTTTTTCGCTTCCCTCCTCTCCAGCCATTGTTTTTCTCGCCCACCCACTCACACTTTACTGCACACTCAGTGCAAGCTGCAGCTGTAAATAAGAGGAGTTGTCATTGTGCATTTGATGAGGGTATTGTAGTGTTTGTATGCAGCGAGCCAGGGACAAACTAGTTACTGAACAGTTTGAAGAGAAGCAGGGAGGTGGTGGATGGTCGGCTCAGCTGAACTCAGTCAACCTTCCTTTTTAAATAATTAACATGCTTTTCAAACTCTGATATAAATTTATGATATTCGTCACTGCCTGCCTGTTATGTAGTCTGGTTACTGCTTCTGTGCTCAGTAGAAGTCTGATGAAAACGTTATTGTCTTTCGTTACATTTTATCTATGAACAGTCACTTATAATTACGTACAGACATCTTCATCAAAATGAAACAAAAAAATGATGTTTGGTATGACTTTCTCACGAGGCCGGGTTTGTACGTTGCATCTGTTGACGTCATTAATAGTTAATAAATAATTTATGAATGCCAGTTAGTTTTGTTGATGGAAACTATGATGCAAACATTTTCATCAACCTTTTTTCCATGACGAAAACGAGACGATGACGAGCTAAAAGTAGATTTTGATAATAAAAACTAAGATGAAATCTGTTTCATTTTCACCGACAAGACCTGATGATACCTGAAATATTAGTGGTGGACTATTGGACATTGAAAGCCGAGAATGGCCGTGCTGATAATTATCTCCAAATGCTGCATGAGCGACAGGGTGGTAAGCTCCAGTAAATAGTCTGCACCAGGATGTTTGGGTTAGTGCGAGTTGTGAGCTGTAATTCAGCAGTAAATAATCAGCCATGTGTGTCTGACTGTGGATGGTGGAGCTGCTGAATGGATTTACAGCTGTGCTGTAAGTAAACAGTCTGAACTCAGATCAGTTTTCTCTGACAGAGATGAAAGTTTAGTTTGAATCACCAACTCTGTGAGAGGACACCAGTTTAACCTTTGTGCACGCCTTCAGAAAATGATGATGTTTTACCCTTTGTGCTCAGCTCCTAAAAAGTGCTATCAAAATATTACATATGAATATGTTTCACTTTCACTGCTTTCAATCTTTTGACCAACTTCAGTCCTGATCATAACTATTAAATTTACATGTATTTCTTAAATAATTTTAACCCTTTGATGCCATTTTGGGAATATTAACCCACATGTTTTAAATGATAGAAACACAAAATATAAAAGATTTTCCATATACTAAGTGCAAACTGGATTTTTTTCAGGGGGGTATTACACCCTTGGACGTGTCAATAATTGACAACAATGTTGATTTTAATGCATTATTATTTTTTGAGCAGTGTGTGTTTATTAAAAAATATGCCACCTTTCATGCAAAAAAATGCTCAGTTCCTATAAAGTGCTATAAAATATTACATATGAATCTTTTGACCAGCTTCAGTCCTGATCATAACTATTACATTTACATGTATTTCTTAAATAATTTTAACCCTTTAATGTCATTTTAGGAATATTAGCCCCTATTTTTATTGTCAAAAACACAAAATATGAAACAATTTGCATGTGTGTCAGTGGAGCAGGAGCTGCAGATCGTTTTCATGTGTACTTTGCATGAATACTTGCTGCCCTCGGCACACTGGGTCCAGACTTTTAGCTGTCGCGTGCAAAATGAGCATTGCTTGCGCCTCTTCAAGGACCTGGCCTCTGCTGCTGGATCGTCCCTTTGCTCTGTGTCTTGGCCTTGGACCTGTGCCACCAGTGTGGCTGCTGCTGGTGTGTGCGGCATGCGGCGTCTTCGGGCCATCATCGGGGCAACTAGGGGTTTCCCCAATTCCTCAAGCAACAGGCGCCTCCTAAACAGTTTCCTCTGGTTCCAGCTGGGATCCACCGCCATAAAGAGGATGAAAGCATTACAGGAGAAGACGTCCAAGATGTTGCAAAAAAGGCTCTGTGGCCACCTGCAGGACCTACATTGCAAATAATTAATGTGTAATGGCACATACCTTATGCGGGTTGGCGACTGCACCTTTGCAGTGGTTGTAGTCAGTCGCAATCTTAGGCTTCTCCATCGGTCTTCTTCTTCTCCACTGCTGGCTCCTTTCTTGTGTTTGGTGCTGAGCAGCAAGACATTCCTCCCTCTCTTTGGCATGTAAGACACAGCTGTTTGGATCAAGTGAAGGCGAACACTGAGGACAGCGTTTCTTTCAGCCGGGTCTGTAGTAGCTGCGGGGGGAGCTCCAACTTGTTTTTCGCAAGGTGCTCACCAGGGTCATTTTCCTCTTCCATAATAGTAAAAAAATTATCGATTATGACAGTGTGGCCCTCAAGTCCCTCTGTCAACTCGAGGACCACCCACATCCCCTGGTTAACCTCTCTCTGCTCCTGGATACCTCCTGGTATACACCTGCATTCTCCAAGCATATGAGGTCTCCACATCACTGATTATCCAGACTTTCTACCCATACTTGGCAGGTTTGCTTGGGATGTATCCCAATACGGTCTGGATTGAAAAGGAGGGCGAGGCTGGTGCTCCACAAATCCCACAAACCCCAAATGGCAACCATCTTGTCCCTCCATTGACACGCAGGTGGTCGTTGAACCTGAGCCCTGTGTCCTCAGCCCAGAGGCTCTGTGTCGCCTCATCCCGGGATCTGTGGACTCCAGCCAGGATTAGCAACCCGATAAAGACCCACAGCTCCTCCTCATCTCATCTCTCCAATCTGCTGCTGTTCGTCTCCCCTGCAGATTGGTGTTCTTGAGGATAAGCTGAATAATTTTCCCAGTAATAAAGAGCTCAAAGGATGTCTTTGGGCACAACCCGTGGGCCCTGAGGAACTTACCGCGAAGTCTCTTCAGGGGTTGGGGCCCAGATCAACTGCCCATTTCTGGATTTCCAAGCAGCAGCGGCCTCCTCCTCCTCCATGTCCTCGCTTGAGCTGGAGCTGGAAGACCCATCTTGTTCAAATTCAGGTGAAGCCTCCCCTGATGGCTCCTCACTGCCTATGTCAGTCCTGCTGGACATCTCCTCCTCGCTCTCAGAGGACTGCAGGACAGCAGTCAGAGCCTCCTTCAGATTATATTATAATAGAGATTATGTTATTAGATCCAAGGTTGAAATTTTAAAATTTGATAGAAAGCTGAAATCCTTGCAAAATTTTGTCCCACTACCATTAACACAGGCATCTCTCTCCCCTGGTTTTATACTCTTTTAAATGAATTTAAAAAGTTAAGCAATGAAGCTGAAATAAATTGTGAAGCTATGAAAGGCTGTGATTGGCTCCTTGTCTAGTTTGAACTTGTGATACTTGAGTTTGTGTGGTGAAAGTCAGACTGATGGATCTGATTGAGGAATGTAACCGACACACCTGAAGCTGCTAATGAAATCAAATCTCCTCACACAGTGTCAGTGAGTGAAACAGAGCATAAATTGCTTCATTACTGTGTTTTGTGTGGTCTACTTTTTTGACATCACCACTTTATGATGATGTTTCCTGCTGATTCTCTTTCAGAGCCTTTTTAACATAATGTCGCTGGTTTTAAAATCAGCCTTTTCTGCATTTAGCCCTGAGTGAAAAAGGTAAGAAGAGAAAGAGGACGAGTTGGATAATACTGCAGCAGGAGACTGGACGTTGGGCAGAGGAGGTGGAGTATAGATGGTAAAAGGTTAAAGAGAGTAAGAGAAGAGCTGAAGGGAAAGCAAGACAAAAAGAGACATGTATTTAAAGAGGCAGAGAAAGTGGAGCAAGAGACATTGACATGCAAAGCAGCGACTGTACACCGGCAAAGGCAGATATTAAGTTACACTAGACAAAGGGCAAAAGATCGGACGGCAGGGAGGAGACAAGTTAGTCCACAGTCAGAATTCCAACATGTCCAGAAACAGTCTGACAGAGGGAGCGTTAAAGGGTAACTTCAGTGTTTCACAACCTCGCGAGCCGCTGCGTGGCGAAAGCCTCTTGTTAAGCAGGCAACATTAGCACAAAGCACACACCCACAGCAGTGAGCAGGGACGCTGATTTGGCCAGAAAGACTTAAAGGTCTGTGAGTGACGGCTGTTTAGCTTGTATTTATATGACTGTGACTGTGGACGTGACAAATTAAGCAGCTTGATTTAAGCGAGTAGTTAGATGTTGCATCATACACTTATTCCTGAGAGTTGAAAAATCTGAATTTCAGCAGCTGATTTGTACCGCGATAGCCAATCAGCTTTGAGATCCTCCAGAGACGTAAGACACCGAGGATGTACCGGTGAGGTAGCGTTCGAGGCGGCCGTCATCCAGGAGCAGCTCCTCAAGAAGGTGTTGAAATTTCGCGAGCTGTGTGCGCCTGTGAGAATCCAGTAGGTCCAGACACGGCAGCGTCTGCATCTCCAATAGGGCTGCCACGATTAGTCAACTAATCGATGACTAATCGACTATTAAAATAATCGGTGACTATTTTAGTAGTCGACTAATCGGTTTGAGTCATTTTTCATAGAAAAGTACTATAAAAGTACCTCAAAATACTCTTATTGCAGCTTCTTACGTTCAGATATTGGCAGCTTTACACACTCTCCCGTGACAGTGAACTAAAACCCTTTGGCGTGAGTATGGAACAAGACATTAGAATGAAAATAATCGTTAGTGGCAGCCCTAATCTCCAACAGTTTTGGGCCTTCAGCAGCAGGAATAAAGCAGCAACCCTCGCAATGCACCGGATAAAAAGTCAGTTTATGACACCTTCTGGCAGACAGCCCAAAAAACTGACGCATGTGCGAAGGGGATATGACTCCACTGACAAGCATCCTTAAATAAAATGACAAACTTCTCTGGGTTTGAACATTATTGGAAACATCTGGGTTAATGCAACTACTCCACAAAACATTGGTCTGGTCGTTTTTATCCAGTTTATTGTGGAACAGTTACATATTATATGTTCAACCTAAAAAGGACAAATCACAACTTAAAACACACACTGGTCCTGGTTTCCAACTGTCACAACAGTCAGCTACCTCTCGCTGCCATTTGAAGCCGCCAACATGCAGATTTTCGTCAGCATTATTTATTTATTTATGGTTGATGTCTTTGTGCTTTCTATAGGTTTATGTCAGAAATGATAAACAGAAAGTGATTTTCCTGCAGACAAACAAGAGAAATAATGTTGAAAGCTCATGTTGTTACATAATCACAAGCACAAACAACACCAAAACAGCAAGACCTTAATGGAAAGCCACTGTGCAGGACATACAGAACATCAATTAAAGGACCCTGCTGATGACTTTTAATGTGCACCAGGAACTAATACACAGCACATTGCGTTCTTGCAGCACGTTTAGCAGTAGGTTGCAGCTCTACATAAGAGTCCAGCAGCGCAGTGAAGTCTCATAATACGAGATACTGAGCAGGACGGAAAGGCATGTGCAGCTCTAATTAAAAATGAATATCAGGCAGGATGCCGTCTGTTGGGAGAAAAAGCATCTCGCTTCTCTGTGAGCTCTCTGGGTGCAGCGCAGAAGGAGAGTGCAGAGTGGATTACGTTTGATCACTGTAGTCACACAGGAAGAGGAAACAATTTCACACCAAGATGTAAATTTAATTGTACTGTGCGCCTGCGGCTGGAACAGCTCATGCCAGTGTAGCACCATAATGTTCATTACAGTAATTGAATTGTTTGTCAGTGTTTTTCTTTAGGATTTTTATTTTTTTTTTTTTTGCCTTTAGGACTTTAACATTGTTGCCTCCCATTAGAAAGGGTTCAGAAACTTGAAAATGAAATGGAAACTCTGGAGTGCTTCTAGGTGTGAAATATTGTCTGTTTCACCCCCAAATTCCACCAGATGCGTGTTGGTTGCGCCTGCGCTCCGGCACGGCAGCGCAGCCCATCCGTTTCAATTGTAGTCAATGTGTGTGCTTCCACCGGCTGCGGCTGTGCTGCGTTCTGGCTTCGTCACAGCTGCAGTGCTCCAGAGCCCTCCGCAACAGATACGCAGGACTTCTATTTTTGCTGGAGCACAACGCAGCGATTCAGCACAGAGCAGATCGTGCGGGGCAGGAAGTCGTGCACAGAAACAAAATAAAACATCCGGTTAATTTTCAAAATAAAATACGCAGTGTTCACGGCGGATCATATTTCCCTGCACTACACCTTGAAAACGTCATAATGGGTGGAGGCAGGCCTGAAGTCAACAGGTCAGAGGTTTTCAGACGTCATTTCACCCCGTTGACACCATGGACGAGGAGATGTTAATCATGGAGGTGCACCCAGATGTCTTCCTACTACTCCTCTGGTTTTGTGGTTCTGTTTATAGAAACTACATCTTGTTATATCGCGCGATTATGTGTGAATTCGCAAGATCTTGTGGGTCCTCGTGACTCCCGCTGTCCAGCGGAGCTGCACCGGTCCGCACAGCAAACGCAGCTGGTGGGTGTTGACGGATGGCGGAGCACGCAGCAGATAACCAGCGCAGCCGTTCCGCAACGGACACACATCCAGTGGAATTTCGGCGTTAGACTCGTCCAGCCTCTTTTCAAATGCAAGTTAAACGTTCTTCAACTCTCATTTTTTACTGTGAAAGAGATAAACAGTCAAACTCAGACATTCAGGGTCAGATTTTATCATTATTTATTTATTGTACAAAGTCTCCAAAAAGACACCACACTCCAAGGCTGGATTATAAAACTTAAACCCTAAAGTTAACTTCTATAGTGCCCAGTATGTCAGATTTTTCTCATCAGTCCTGTTCAATGGGAGACAGACTCCTGCAGGCAGATCAGGTGAAAAAGCGTTACAAGTGTTTATCGTTGGGTAATATTGCATTGCGTTACATTGGAGATCACATTTTGATTTCCCTCAGGGCATTCCACTTGCTTGAAGAAAGAGTTGACCTGGGCAGGTGTTAATGTCGAGCCCTGTGACAGGAAAAACATCACTTTGGTGAACACACAAGGTAGAGTACACTCTGTCCACTATGGTGATGAAGGTAGTCTAGAGATAACATGGTCAAGAACAACCTGCTGAAGTTCGAGCCGAGCATCAGAATTGGGAAGAAAGGTGATTTAATTGACTTTGACGTTGGTGCCAGACAGACTGGTCTGAGTGTGGATGTGCAGCCGATAAATCTGCAGCAACTGTGTGATGTCATCATGTCAATATGGACCAAAATCTCTGAGGAATGTTTCCAGCACCTTGTTGAATGTGTGACCCTGGGTAGCAATCATAGGCAGCAGCCATCCAAGAGACACAGCACCAACATAACGCAGATACAGAGGACAAACACCACACGAGAGTGACTCAAGGCTGTCGCTGGTGAGCGTGCACAAACAGCATGGTACACGTGTAGGTCTTACTAAAAGCTCTGCAGAGCTGAGTGTAGCTGCAGAGTCTGGGAAAAATAAAACCTTTCTGTGGGTTTGTCACCATGAGTGACACCTTTCACAATACACACGGTCCTGCTGTAAATATGAAGATATTGATTATAGCAGCGACGTGGCTGAACGTCAGAGAGCAGTAAAAGAATGAAAAGATGACAGCTGTCTGAAGCACACGCAGAAGAGGAGTACTTCCCACGTCCTGCCATCCATCTTCCAGGCCTCCTCCTCTCTTCTGCTTCGTCCATCCGTCAAACCTCCATCGATCTGTTGATAAATCTGTTGATCCATCTGTCACTCATCGCTCCACACTGAGCGTACGCTTCACAGCCTTTGTCGCATCCTAAAAAAGTTTCACCTTGAAGTAATGCTGTGATGATGTTAATGCGTGTACTTCACAGAGGTCACCTGTCAATCAAACAGTGTCGGTGGTGTTGAGATGTTTTGGTTTTTCTGGTGATCAGGTCTTCAGTGATGTGTCTCACTAATTGTTATATTTATTTATTTGGGGCGGCTGTGGCTCAGAGCTACAGCGGGTTGTCCACCTCCTCCAGTCTGCATGTCGAAGTATTGGGCAAGATACTGAACCCGAAATCGCTCCTGATGGCTCAAGAACTCATGCACTAATTCTGACACAATTTTACACAGATGTTTAACAGGATAAGATGATGAAGTGATGGCATTTCATATCCAAAAGGACAAAGGTCAACTTCACTGTGACATCATAATGTTCTGCATCAAACACTTCTCTGGCCATCACCTAACGCCTTATCTCAGGAACAGATGGAGAGATATTTGATCAGACACTGAGTTGGTGAGTGCCCACCCTAAAACTGTGCTGATGGTATAGATTTTCTTTACGGCTGTAGTCAACCAAAGAAAATGTTGGTTCGACTAAAGTACAGTACAGTAAACATAATCGTCAACTAATCGATTAGTCGTGGAAAAAAAAAAAAAAAATCTGCACGTTATTTTTACTTCTGGTAGTGTGTCTGTGTCACTCTGCAGTTACACCTCCAAAACACTAGTCGGCGGTGGAGGACTGTGTTAAGAGCTGTAAAGTTTAGTTCAAATCAAACTTTATTTATATAGTTGATTCTAAACACACATTAAACATGGCTTAATAGAGACAGTTTCAAACTCAAGTACACAATCAGCTTCACTATAACTCGCAGCATTCACAGACAAACACTTGTCTTTATCTGGACACATTTCCCCCACAAATACAACATGCTAACGTTATTAGCACAAGCCTATGGCATTTTACATTGTATAAATTAGCCTAGCAGCTAGCGATCTTTTCCTCTTCTCATATAAAACCAGGGACAACAGTAACATGTAACAAAGGTAACGTTACATAATTTGACTCCATTACAACTCACAACATTCACTGACAAAACAACTGTCTGATACTAAACACGTTTTCCAAGCAAATACAACATGCTAACGTTATTAGCGCCAGCCTATGGCATTTTACATTTTATAAATTAGCCAAGCAGCTAGCAGAGATTTCCTCTGCTCATATGAAGCCAGGATAAATCACACATAATTTGCTATTTTAGTGGAGGCTTTATTGTCTTAACAATTTATTGTTTCTTATCTGTGAAATACAAGTAAATTTTAATTTTTTTAATTTTTAATTTTATATACTTTATTAATCCCCGAGGGGAAATTCAATTTTTCACTCTGTCAATTACACACAGGTCCGAACACACACATGCACAAACTGGACCTATACATCCACTAAGTGGAGAGATGTCAGAGTGGGCTGCCCATGACAGGCGCTCTGAGCGGTTGGGGGGTTCGGTGCCTTGCTCAGGGGCACCTCGGCAGTGCCCAGGAGGTGAACTGGCACCTCTCCAGCTACCAGTCCACGCTCAATATTTTTGGTCCAGACGGAGACTTGAACAGGCGACCCTCCGGTTCCCAACCCAAGTCCCTATGGA
Source organism: Epinephelus lanceolatus (assembly GCF_041903045.1). Taxonomy (NCBI): domain Eukaryota; kingdom Metazoa; phylum Chordata; class Actinopteri; order Perciformes; family Serranidae; genus Epinephelus; species Epinephelus lanceolatus. The sequence goes on along the minus strand of NC_135734.1, from coordinate 50,255,687 downwards.
CTGAGCTACTGCCGTCCCAAAATACAAGCTTCGTTCCCACTGAGGGAAATGGTGTCAGCTTACAGAAACAGACAGGAGGTCTGCGTCACCACGACGCTGAGCGTGAGGGTGGGCGAGTTCAACTTTCTGTCAACAATGGCATTTTCACAGGTAACTTAGCCTGTCCCCCCGCCACAGGAAATAATGGATTAATCCTGGAAAGCTGCTGATGTAGCACTTTTCTCTTTATGAAAGTAACACGGTGATTATTCGACCAATGAGAATTTGGTTGGATGAGAGCATAGCGACCAAATAATCGACTCGTCGACCAGGAGACTACAGCCCTAATTTTCTGTGCTGCAGGGTTAAAGCTGTGTGTGAAGCGTCCAGGTTTTACAACAACTCACTAAACTAATTCTAGTCTTGACACCAACTCTAGTATCTGAGGGTAAAACATAAAACATAAACCTGCTCATTCAGCCCTCTATTCCAAGAATCACAACCATATTGGACAATTTAGCATCTTGTGATTTACGTCCAGTGCCAGCCCAATGCAGGTAGTGAGCTCTAAATGTAGTGAAGCCAGATTTATGCTTGACATTGGGCGTTAGTGGGAGTCCCACCGTAAATACCTACAGCAAAGGTTTTGATTTACAGTCAGATTTCATTCCTTGATTTCCTCAACACAACGCTAGACACACAGTGAGTGTGTTTGTGTCAGTTAATGTCTTTGTGATGTAGAGCAACATACTTTTAGAACTGGAGTTACATCCACATAACTTTTAAAGTTATTTCACTGTCTTGTTCCTGAACAGGAGACTGTGACTGTGGTGCAATCACTGTTTCTCCTCTCATTCATTCATACAGAGCGGTGATGGTGGTGAGCAGCAGATCTGCTTGTGTAATGGCTTTCTTCAGCTTCTTTAATGTTGTCTTCACTCTCAACAATCTCTGCTGCCATCAGAGACTTTTAGGAAAAACAGTTCTTATGTTCCCCACGCGGTGTTTCTGTAGCTGTCGTCACCCTGCTGTGTAGTTACATTCCTGAGGAGGTGCATGTCAGCTTCAGCAGCTATGTGCGTACGCTCTGTATCTATGCTGTTACCTCTTATCACAAATCATAAAGGTGATAAAATTTGTCTTTGGCGACGAATCAGTCAGACACTTCACTTCTGTTTCTTCTCTTGCCTTCCCTCTCTTCTCATACCAACACTGGCAGTTACATTTTGGAATTGATTGTGCGTGTGTGTGCCAGTGGCCTTCCATCATCTATATCCTGGCAGTCATTGATCGTTGTGTCTTCCAGCATGTGGCCACGGACCTTTTGTGTCTGTGTGTATGATGTGTGGAGTGTTATATGACACCACAGACATGAGGTCATAGCTGCAAGGCCATCAGTCCCACCTGACCGTTCTTCAAAAGGGTTTCACATTACATAAACCTGTGTGTGTGTGTGTGTGTGTGTGTGTGTGTCCTTAGTATTTGAGATCATTTATCCATTATCCATTTTTGCGTTGGCAGCAGGCTAAGCAAGGTACTCCAGATGCCTCTCTCTCCAGCAAAGTTTTTTTAGCTCCTCCTGGGACATCCTGAGGCGCTCCCAGGCCACATGAGATATTTAATCTCCCAGTGTGTACTGGGTCTACCCTGGAGTCTCATGCCAGTTGGACATGCCCAGAAAACCTCCAAACAAAGGTGCCCAGGGGGCATCCTGGTCAGATCTCAGAGCTCAAACCACCTGCCTATCAACACGAAGGAGCAACGGCTCTTCTCTGAGCTCCTTCCAGATGTCTCTGGATAACCGAACGGTACATTCAAAGCGCTCAGACCTCCTGAACAGTCCTGCACTCTGAGTATATCCAAACACACCCAAAGAGTTTGATTTTGGACAAGAAGCCTTTTGTTTGTGACACAGAAATTCCAAAAGTGCATATAATTTTTAAAAAACACACACCTCATATAATGTTAATTCAGTCAGGACCACTTTAGTCAAAGAAAACTTTATTTCCATTTGTAGTATTATATCTGGCGGTATGACTGTTCTGGGACCTCTCTGCCCTTCCTCAGGCCTACGCAGAGAGCCTGTTCCACACGCCTATGTGGAAAACATAAGGGGCCGTACACATGCCACGTTTTTAACCACCTGGAAAACAGGGCACTGCTTTTGTACCTTTTTTGAGCCAGATTTCAAGAACGCTGCAGTAGGTTGTGTCGTGGGTTGCTAAGCAACCTAAACAAGTCCTGTATCGAAGCCTACTTACCTGAAATCCTGAGTGCAGAGCTTCTTCCAGGCGCTGTTTGTGTGTCGGCCTGTTGTGTGTGGGCATGTCGTCCGTGGGCCAAAAATAAAGCTCTGGGTAGCCCTGCACCAAAATGATCAACTTCTCCTCCATATTTACCACAGACTGATATTTACAGAAGGGAAAGATATCTGTCAGCTGTGATTTGTTCCTCATTACATAACATGCGGTGCGCGCTCCTGCATTCCAAAAGTTGAACTCGATTTATCTCAGGGCGCAGCCATCATGCCCTGAAAAACTGATGCTCTGGAATGCGTGCGCGCTGCGACGGCATAGCTCTGGTGCTTTAGCATGGCTGCTGTGCGTCTACATTGAAAACAATGAATTTGAGCGTGCAAAAAGCGCAGCATGTGTACAGCCCCTAAGGCAGAGAGAGTACCCGTCCCTGCCCTTCCATGTGCCTACATGGAAAGCCTTAAGCAGGGAAAGCAGCAGCAAAGACCCCCCCAAGAACAGAACAGAGCAGCATCACTGACAAACAGAAATGACATTGATAAGTCAGACACAGCATGAAAAGGAGGAGCCTGGGTGGAGGCAGGTTGCAAAGCAGCCTGCAGAGGAGGCAGCAACAGTAGGCAGGCCAGAGCAGTTTAAATAGGGCGCCATGATTGGTTGCATAGAAAGGAATCATGCGATCTATCAGCTGACTCCCTTCATCAATCAGCTGATCCATTAGCTGGGACGTGAGCTGAGCTTGACATGGTGTCCTGCCTGAACTAACCCTATGCTCAATTAAGTTGTCACAGAATAAGAATATATGAATAACTCAATTTTGTCAAATGTCAGAACCTTATAATTCTAAAGTGACAAACTTCCCCACAGTGGAGCAGCAGGAGCGAAAGACTGTTTGACATTTCACTCGATAAAATCCTGAAACATTACACTGACATCTTTTTCTTCTTTCCTCAGTTAATATTCAAAGGAAATTCTCCAGACTCCTGGATTTATAAAACTCTCTTTAAACCCACGGGACAAACTTGCAAACTGCATTGTCATCAAGCTAAAAACAGGCCCGTTATTTTTGGTTTCTTAAGAGTTTGACATTTTCAAGACAGAGGATCTTCACCCGACAGCGACAACATGCAATTTGGCAGATGCTTTTATCCAGAGTGCCTCACGGCAACATGACTGCATACATTTGAAGCTTGGATTGCCCCAGTGGGAGTTGAACCCTTCACCCTCGCTGCGTTAGTGCTCTATTACTACATTTCATAGTCAGCATTCCTACAGAACCTGCTCAGATTCTGCTTTTAGTCTTTCTCAGATCCTTCCTTCTGCTGCCTCTCTTCTAAACACCAGGAGGAAAAGGTAGCTTATTCATTAGTGCGGAACATCTTAATTCTTTTTTTTTGTTTGTTTGTTTGTTTTTAACATGAGTATGAGTGAGTATTTATTAGGCTTGTCCACAATGTGTTTATTATGCTGTGTGTATCTGTGTATTTGTGTATTTTGATACTTTGTGTTGCTCCCACTGCTGCAAAACTAATTGCCCCACTGGAGACAAATAAAGTGATTGATTGATTGATTGATTGATTGATTGATTGATTGACTGAAATCTTCTCCAGGTCAGGTCTCTGTTTGCTTTTGAGAGTCTGTGGAACTGCTTTGCCCAGCAAATCAAATGCTGCTGAAACAATTAGTTGATCAATCAGTTGATCGATAAAGTTTCCACAACAGTTTTTTAATCACTGAATAATCATTTCAGTCATTAATGATTTTAATGTTACGATTTTTGTCTGTTTAACATCGTCGTCAGTATCTTTGGGTTTTAGATTGTTAGTTGTAGTCCCCTAACCAAACTGTGGTCAGTTGCATTGTGGGTAATATAGGCACCAGGTTTTGACAATGAAGAAGAATGCATGAAAAAAAATCATCATTATTCTTAATCTGGCGTACGAGGCACTCATTGGCTCAAATGTTCTTCCATCCAAGAAAGCAGCTGTCAGTGAACACAACACCAGACCATGGATGTTTAAAGAGACCTGGATACAGCGTTGGAGGCAGGACTCAGTTCATTCCTATGAAAGTTGCTCAGTGGCGCATGAGACCAAAAAAGTTCCACTTGCTGCGTATAAAATTACCCGGAACTGTTTTCACACTGTGTGGCCCACTGTGCTGGCACACTAGAGGCTTCTGTCAGCTGAGCTGATGGTGATACGAATCATTTCAGGGCAGATGTGATGCTCCAAAAAAATGTATCCACTGATTGACAGACGTCTCTTTTACATTCTTAAGTGGGATTTATACTTGCGTGGCAGACCGGAGCCTACGCACGTAGCTTATGCCATTGTGAGCATTTATACTTGTGCGCTGGGGTGTGTGTGTGTCACTCTGCAGTGATGAGCCTGTCTTTGTAGGACTACATGGGAAATGTAAACACAGTAGCTGCTGTGAGTACCTGCACACAAGGAAATTTCATGCCATATATTTATTTTGTATTTCTGTTCATCAAATCAAGTCAAAGTGTCTATCCACCAAGCTTCACAGAAAAGACGGGTAAAGCTCTCCACTCCCTCCTCCTGCTCTGAGCAAGATGCCAGGAAGCCAGAAATCAAGCCACCAGTCGGGCTTTTACAGTCTCTTCAGATACCCCCTGAGCCGCCCCGCTCACATTCAGCTGACAGATGAGAAACAATCACAGCAGAAAGCTTTTCTGAACATTTGTGACAAATGCATCCCTGGCGGTGAGGAACTGTTGTTGTGTTGCTGCCGAGATGGAGACAGAGAGGGTTGTAGTTGGAAAAGGAAGAAGTGTGTGTGTGAGTGTGTGTGTGAGAGTGTATTTGGTTAGATTTAGGCATCATAAGCCCTTTGGTTACAGTCAGTGAAAGATCACAGTTTCAGTAAAATGTTGACAACACGTCACGTCTGGTGCTTCGAGTCACTTCAGTTTTTCTCTTCTGTGTTGAACAGGGGTGTCGTGATTTACCGGTATTGATGATAACCATGATATTTAAAAACAAGTTTTTGATATCATGTGAATAATACATGTGATATTATCATTAGTAAGTAATACAGCACCTCATTTCCATTCCTTTCTTCTCTCACTTTGTCTTCCTCTGCCAACGCCATCTGGTTTTCTTTTCATTATCCATGAAGTGTAATTTTCTTTTTTTTTTAGCTTTTGTACAGTTACGGTTACAAACTCTGTCAACATCCATGAAAAGCAATGTACCCAAATTCATACATATCCCACGTAATTTGAAAGGTTGTGATCACGTGACCAGTGCGCTAATGGCAGTAAACAAGGAAGCAGTCCTAAGCGGTCTTGTAAGGAAGCAGGTTGGAGTGGTGGATGGGTCACAAAAATGCAGTCTTTCCCCAGAGACGGGTGTTCAGAACCGTGTCAACTTTTAGTCATTTTAAGGAACGTCCTCACCATGTTTGTTTTCCTAAACTTTCCATAACTTTACGTATACGTAACTGTACGTTAAGAACTTTAGTCATTCTGTGGCACTAATTTGTATGCTGTCACACAAAGTGTTTTGTCTGCATCTTTGTACGCTCGTGAAACGGTTAATGTCATACCCTACGACTAAGTGCCCCAGGAATGACGTTACGTCCTTTACGTACAGTTATGTAATTAACATAAAGTTCCTGTGGTTAGGTTTAGGAAAAGAAACATGGTGAGGACGTACTTTAAAATGACTCAAAATTCAGACGTCTCCCGGGAATGTCCTGGTGGAAAGTCCTGGTTGTTGTTACCCATCCATCACCCCAACCAGTTTCCTTGTTTACTCTTGTGAGCACATTGGTCACATGATCGCAGCCTCTCAAAATGCTTGGGACATGTATGAATTTGGGTGCATTATTTTTCTTAGGAAAACACAGGAACATTTTATGGGAACAGCCTGACTAATCTGAGTTGTTGATTAATGATTCATTTGTTAAACAAATACATTAAACGTCTAGTTTCAGCTTCTCAGTTTTGAGGATTAGCTGATTTTCTTTGTATTATCTGAAAGTAAACTGAATATTTTCGGTTCTGGACTTCTGTAACTTTACGTTCATTACATAACTGTACGTTGAGGACCTAATGTCATTCATGGTGTGCTAATTTGTAGGGTATCATATGAGCTGTTGTGTGTTTAACGTATGTAACGTACTGTGAGTGTAAATTATTTGCCAGAAAAGAGACAAATGCACAATATTCAGGTCCATGTCATTGATCCGACAGCCCATTGGTCCGACATCCCATTAGTCCAACGTCCCGTTGTTCCAATATGTGATTATACTAGGCTATACTGTATTTGTGTACCATAGAGGATCAGCAACGCAACAAAAGTAGGCTACTGGTCGAGATACAAGTGTCATAGAGAGGAGAGAGTGAAACACCATAACCTCCTGTTATTAACTCTGGGGTCCAGGTTGTGTGAGGAGCTCTCCGCGGTGCTGAACGGCTCCCAGCGGGCGTATTTCTGCCTTGATGGTGCGCCGCGACCAGCTCTGGGACAACTGGGAAAGGCTTGAGGTGAAGCAGGCTCACGGCTTATGTGTTTGTCACTTTATTTTTCATTTTAACCCACACCATGATCTTTTCCTGACCCTAACCAAGTGGTTTTTGTGCCTAAACCTAACCAGACCTTAACCACAGGGCATCATGATGATTTCGGAACAACGGGACTTCAGAACAATGGGTTTAATATGGTCGGAACAATGGGATGTCGGACCAAGGGGCAGTTCCCCAATATTCTATGATGTTCTATGCATGTTGCAATAATATTGTTATCCTGAACTCTTTTGGTGGCAATAATTATGTAGCGAAAATCTGATATTGTCCAGCCCTAGCATCAATTGAAGATGGTGTATCTTCTGTAACACTAACCAAGTGCTGCCAGCACTAAACATAACCTTAAAATACTTTAATCATGTTGTAGTTTGGGTTGCACCCAGTAAGTTGAATTTTAATCATCAGTTAGACACCCAGGTGGCTGTGGACCAAAACCCCAGGGCGAGTCTGAGTAACGTATCCATACAGGTTGTTTAATATCTTACAAATTGGCGCCCCATGAATGGCATCGTCATGTACTTTAAGTGGCATAGGTTTGGTTTAGGAAAGTAAAGTTACGTAGGTTTGGTTTAGGAAAAGAAACATGCTGAAGATGTACCGTAAAATAGCTCGAAGTTCACTTGGTTTCACACCGGACACCCCGACCTGTCTGCTTACACGCAATGAGAAAATGTGTTTGTCTCACCATTTCCTTGGATTTGATCACATCCGGGATCATATCATCTTTTCCTGCCGAGTGCAGAAGTGTTGGGAAGAAATTTCATTACCAAACATCTACAAATCAGCCTCTTCATTCCTGTCCTCAGCTGATGAGGGAATCTTCCCTGACAAAACGACGCCGACTCCTTTTCATTCTCAAATAGAAAACCACATCAGCAGATATCAGCAGACATTTGCTCTCTGGGTGCCGCAGCCAACAGTGATTTCATTCATTAATCACTCGCTGTTCAACACCGCAGACTTCTGATTTCTTCAGTGGAATCCTATTATTGTACATGATGGTTGTGAGGCTGCCGGGGAGGTGAGCAAACAGAGTCCAGCGCGACTCACTTCCCTTTTCTGTTTCCTCTCACGAAAGTTCCTCCGAGGTCGAGATCAAATAAGACTTTTATCCTGCTCAGAGAGAAAGCTGCCGACTGAACCTCAGTACTTCTTGTGCTGAAATGTAACTAAGTACAAATTTGCTTGAACTGTACTTAAGTATTTAATGACATGCTGCTCCAAACTTTTACCTAACAAACTTGATTATTTTATAAATATGATGCACTGTTAGAGATTAAACTACAGTATATAAGCTCATTGAAATAGATAGCTCCACTTAGACCAACTTCAACAGCACTAATGACTCCTTACACATAATGCAACAATAATAATAAAAACCCAGTAATACAGTGTATATACTCAAGAGCTATTGTTCTGCATTATGGGTGCTTGTACTTTTGATACTTCACAGATGTTTTGCTGACACTAAGATACTTTTACTTACGTGAAATTTCAGTGCAGGACTGTTGCACTCATTTTCTATTATAGGTTTTCAGTTTTGCTACTTTCAATCAAAGATCTAAGCACATCCTCCACCACTGCTTTTGATTCCCAAGCAAAATATGTTTGTTGCATGGTAGTCTGAGTGGGCGGAAGCTCACTGCATAGATCAGCCTCTCACTGGGCGGAACGAGCCACCCACTGAAGTCCCGCCCTACCACCTCCGGTTGTGTTGCAGTTTTCAACACATCCTTTACTAACTTTTGCGGTGTTTGATCTTGCGGGGATGTAGCCATTTTTCTGCCATGGTTCACGTCCTGTAGGTGATATTTTTGTGGGCGTGTTACACCAAAACCTGTTTCCCCCCGGCAATATTTTTGCAAGCGCACCGTTGCTGTGGCACCGCCCAGAACGATTGTGATTGGTTGAAAGAAATACAAGCAGCCGGAGCGTTTTTTTCTCCAATCTGAAAAGTGAGAGTCGGCCCAGCCAGACCTTTCTTTTCTTGAGAAAGGTCTGGTGAGCGAGACTAGTTGCATGGAGGTTTGAAAACTGTCACGTACAGCAGTAAGCTTCGGTCTTGAACCCACCGGCCAGCTGGAGCCCTTCTGTGTGGTTTGTATGTTCTCCTAGTGTCAGTGTAGATTTACCTCCAGGTGCTCCAGCTTCCTCTCACAGTATCTATCTGCAAAAAATGTTGATGTTGGCCATTAATACAAATAATGATGATGAGGTGATGCTCTATAGCTAGTTGCCATAATTACTGTGATAACAGGCTAAGCAGATGCTAGTGAGGTCCTTGGTGTTACAGTTGGGCAACAGGTGAGCTACATTTGGCAGTTGACAGTTAACAATAGTGCCTAACATTTCTCCTTTAAACCCCAGGTTTCTGTGGCAAAGAAATGGGGATTCATACAGGACATGAAAACAATGAGTGCCCGGTGATTGGGCAATCATGTGGACAGTTACGGCTGTTAAGACTCTGACACACCAAGCCGATGGTCGGCCATTGGTCAATGTTGGGCCATCACTGAGCATCTGTCGCCCTAGTTGTCTTTGGGTGTCCTGCACCGTTCGCCCTCGTCAGCCCTCATCTGTTTTTTTTTCCAGCAGATTTATTAAGTTGAAGCAGTGTCTGTGAATGAAATCACTCTGATTGTCAGTTCAGCTCTGTGCACAAGAAAAGAAACGGAAGTGAGGAAAGTAAACAAAGAGCTAAAGTCCAGAGGGAGTGAGACAAAAACAAACTTGTTACATAAAGTCGGATTATTTAGCAGAAACATTTCCTGATGGTTTGTGTTATTGTTCACTTGGGCACAGGAAATATGCTCTGTTCTTTCAACACTATTGTTCTGTTAATATGCTAACTGGCTAACTAGCATCATGACGGTCTTCCGGTTTCCCTTTTTGAATGACAAATATAGACAACTGCCATCTGCTGGTGTGGAGAGTTATTCTTTCTTATGCAGGCGCAGATTGTACCTGCTGGTTGGCCATCAGCTGTAGTCTTTGCGGTGTGTTTGTGTGCAACTTTTTGGCTGAGACACAGGCGACCAATGTGTGGTGAAGCATCAGAGGGCCTTTGTTGCCGCTAGTCTGAGATCAGTTTGGTGAGTCTGGGCTTTTAAACCCTATTTTCATGGGACTAGTAATACCAGGGTATATCTTGAGTAAGTTGTTGTAATTGAGGAGGTAATCTGTGACCTTAATTCCATGCGAATCTGCTCTGTTTGTAATGCGTCAAATTAACAACCATATTTAGCCAAACACAGAGGTCATGTGATAATAGTCCCGTGTAAATCTGTATCTCTGTGATTTATTGTATTTTAGTTTTCTGCGAGCCTCTGTTCTTTATTTTCTCTCAAAATTAGTCTTGATACTCTTCAAATGAAGGTTTAGACATGAGTATCATTAATTTATTATTGCTTCTATTAAATAATCCTGGTATTTGTGTAGAAAATCAAGTCACGCTTTGGCACCAGCACTGACAGATTTCGAAAACGACACCCAGCCTCTATTACAGAGCCTACCTTTAACATTAGCAGCAGCTCAAACAGTAAAAGGAGCAAGGCGGTCGCTCTTGAGGTGATAAAGGAGATAAAAATAAAAAGAGATGATGGTGATTACTTGTTCTTGGGGAGAGAGATGAGCAGCGCAGGCCGAAATGGAGGATGCAGGGAAACTCAGCATTACTCATCAGGAACCTTTTTAAGAGTGTGTTTGTTTCTCGCCAGGTGCTGCTGTTGTGTTCTCTGTCTGACGCTGACGTAATGTGCACCGTGGTGAAAGTTGAGAAATATTCAATCTAGGACACCCAGGGGAGTTTGATTATGTGCACTGTGTCTGTAATGTAAGGTGCACAGTTTGGTACCTGCCACAACCAAACCGCTGGGAAGTAAGTGCAAATAAAAGGCTGCCACAGTGTGAGAACAAGGTGAGATGTTTACGAGCAGTGGTGTATTTAATAAGACATTTGAATTTATAATTTCTTGTTTGATTTTTGGATGACCTCTTTCACCTTGCAGTTGGTATAAAGATTGACGCACAAACAAAGATGGGGCTGAAATAATTAGTTGATTGATAGAAACGGAATGAATTGTCAAATAATGTGATCATTGATTAATCCTTTAAAACCTTTACAAGCAAAAAAAGAGCTTCTGAAATATAATGATTTCACATTTTCCCTTTTCTTGTATGATAGTAAATTCAACATCTTTTGTATTTCTCTGTAATGTAGCACAGTGTTAACAATGTTACTGATACTATTCTTTCTCACACCTTCAACTCAAACCACCAAAATATATCATTTAATCAAGGTCAAGGTCAAATTTAATAATTACATTCATATCAGAAACATGCAGGAGACTAATGGACCGTGATGATGACTCTTGGTAGGCTAGGAAAATTAGTAGTCGGGGGGAAAATCGGTGAAAATACAACAAAAGATTATTTTATTATGAAAAATATAATCCAGTGCCGCCGTACTAAGATGCACAGTCATGTCAGGTTGTGCCGTATTTAGTACTTATGAGTCAGTATTTTGTTGACGTGTCCTCAGTGAAGCTCAGAAAGCAATACAACACCTTGAGGTGGTTTGACAAACTAATATTCAGTATGATAATCAGCCCACTTATCGGGCCGTACACACAGCGTGGACGGGGAAGAGCCTGGCGGGTTGCACCCGTTGCACTCAAGCTGAGAGACGGTAAATAGTTTAGCAGGGGGAGATAAGGTCTATTTTTATCCCAGCAGACAGACGGAGGAGACACACTGGCAGGCTGACGCACAGGTTGAGGCATCAGAGAGAGACGGCCAGACAGGCTCACAGACAGACAGACAGACAGACAGACAGACAGACAGGCAGGTGGACATAGATGCAGACAGACAGGCTGGCAGAAAGACTCTCAGCTGGGTACAAACCTCTGGGCTGCAAGATTTTTCACTGCATGAGAAGAATATATCAGAAGGTGTGTTTTTATCAGCCTCTTTTTATTTACAGATTTTAATTTGCACATTTTGTAAATGTATTGGACAGAGAAAAAAAATATATGTATCCTAAAATTTAAAAACTTTACCACTTAGGACTCAGAGATATGGAAACAGACTCAGCAAATAAATGATGATGCACCATAACGTTGCCATAGGGACACACCTGTTTTGAAATTCTGGGCCGATAGCTGGTACTGATGTTTTGTTGTTTGTTTGTTTTGCTGTTGTTTTTATTTATTCCCCTTTTGTGCCAGGAAAATAAAGGAATCTGTATTATAAAAAAAACTAACTGGATGTTTTAAAGTCATTCAGTCCTTCATTAAACTACCTTTGAATGAGCACAAAGATAACTTATTAACGCATTTATGAATCAACCTTTAAAAAAACCTTCTTTCACATCATACATATATATATATATATATATATACAGTATAGGCCAAAAGTTTGGACACACCTTCTCATTCAATGCGTTTTCTTTATTTTCATGACTATTTACATTGTAGATTCTCACTGAAGGCATCAAAACTATGAATGAACACATGTGGAGTTATGTACTTAACAAAAAAAGGTGAAATAACTGAAAACATGTTTTATATTCTAGTTTCTTCAAAATAGCCACCCTTTGCTCTGATTACTGCTTTGCACACTCTTGGCATTCTCTCCATGAGCTTCAAGAGGTAGTCACCTGAAATGGTTTCCACTTCACAGGTGTGCCTTATCAGGGTTAATTAGTGGAATTTCTTGCTTTATCAATGGGGTTGGGACCATCAGTTGTGTTGTGCAGAAGTCAGGTTAATACACAGCCGACAGCCCTATTGGACAACTGTTAAAATTCATATTATGGCAAGAACCAATCAGCTAACTAAAGAAAAACGAGTGGCCATCATTACTTTAAGAAATGAAGGTCAGTCAGTCCGGAAAATTGCAAAAACTTTAAATGTGTCCCCAAGTGGAGTCGCAAAAACCATCAAGCGCTACAACGAAACTGGCACACATGAGGACCGACCCAGGAAAGGAAGACCAAGAGTCACCTCTGCTTCTGAGGATAAGTTCATCCGAGTCACCAGCCTCAGAAATCGCAAGTTAACAGCAGCTCAGATCAGAGACCAGATGAATGCCACACAGAGTTCTAGCAGCAGACCCATCTCTAGAACAACTGTTAAGAGGAGACTGCGCCAATCAGGCCTTCATGGTCAAATAGCTGCTAGGAAACCACTGCTAAGGAGAGGCAACAAGCAGAAGAGATTTGTTTGGGCCAAGAAACACAAGGAATGGACATTAGACCAGTGGAAATCTGTGCTTTGGTCTGATGAGTCCAAATTTGAGATCTTTGGTTCCAACCGCCGTGTCTTTGTGAGACGCAGAAAAGGTGAACGGATGGATTCCACATGCCTGGTTCCCACTGTGAAGCATGGAGGAGGAGGTGTGATGGTGTGGGGGTGTTTTGCTGGTGACACTGTTGGGGATTTATTCAAAATTGAAGGCACACTGAACCAGCATGGCTACCACAGCATCCTGCAGCGACATGCCATCCCATCCGGTTTGCGTTTAGTTGGACGATCATTTATTTTTCAACAGGACAATGACCCCAAACACACCTCCAGGCTGTGTAAGGGCTATTTGACCAAGAAGGAGAGTGATGGAGTGCTGCGGCAGATGACCTGGCCTCCACAGTCACCGGACCTGAACCCAATCGAGATGGTCTGGGGTGAGCTGGACCGCAGAGTGAAGGCAAAGGGGCCAACAAGTGCTAAACACCTCTGGGAACTCCTTCAAGACTGTTGGAAAACCATTTCAGGTGACTACCTCTTGAAGCTCATGGAGAGAATGCCAAGAGTGTGCAAAGCAGTAATCAGAGCAAAGGGTGGCTATTTTGAAGAAACTAGAATATAAAACATGTTTTCAGTTATTTCACCTTTTTTTGTTAAGTACATAACTCCACATGTGTTCATTCATAGTTTTGATGCCTTCAGTGAGAATCTACAATGTAAATAGTCATGAAAATAAAGAAAACGCATTGAATGAGAAGGTGTGTCCAAACTTTTGGCCTGTACTGTATGTATATATATATATATATATATATGTGTGTCATGAGTCCCTCTGGGCAGCACTATGATGCAGTGGTTAGCACGGTTGCCTCACAGCAAGAGGGTTTTGGTCTTGAACCCGCCGGCCAGCTGGAGCCCTTCTGTGTGGTTTGTATGTTCTTCCAGTGTCAGTGTGGGTTTACCTCCAGGTGCTCCAGCGTCCTCTCACAGTCCAAAGACTTGCAGGTTACCGGAAAACTTCAATTAAAAGCCTCATACCAATTTAACAGCCACTCCCTTTTACTAGCCCAGCATGGCTACACATTCTGACAAATAAAGGCCTGTCTCAGTTAGACGCCTGTCCCAAATATAGTCCTGTACAGCTCAGTGATTTCAGTAAATAATAGCCTGGGCTATTAATTGAAGTTTTACGCTAGGTGCTGCCCTTTTAAAGTAAGAGATTTGTCAGTCAGAGACTCATCAGTCGACTGAGAGTGCTTCAGGTTGAGCTAGTCAGTGCTGTGCGGTGTTCTTCTGGGGACATTTTGGTCCCCAGAGTCTCCTGCTGAGTGAGCGCTCTTGACTTTCATGCTACTCCTTGGTACAGACAGCTGTGGACGTGATGCAGTGGCACAGAGGAGAAGAGATTCTGCACCCTAAGGCTCTGAGATAACTCTTCTTCCTTCTGCTTAGAAGTGGTGAATTTACAGCTCGCAGACACTTAATACATTTCCAATCCATCGTTAGTGCCGTTAGTGTCACACTGAACGTTCTGCTGAGCCCCTTTTAAACTTTAAAACTTCTTTTCAGATGCTGCTTACCGTGGAGAAGCTGCTAGCTATAGAGGCCGACGCAAAAAGCAAATGTCCCTTTCTAAAGTCAGTGTTTGGTTTGTCCTTTAAGGGCTACTGTAGAAACATGGTGGTGCAACATGGCGATCTGCTTAGACGAGGACCTGCTCCCTATGTAGATATAAACGGCTCATTCTAGGGTGATGAAAACACAACAGTTCTTATCATGAGGTGATTACACAATAAGGAAGACATACTTATTATATTATGTCCCATTTCTACCAGTATACCCCCCTGAATCCTAAACACACACTGGAGCTTTAAACTGTGTTTAGAATATGTAAACTGAACATATGCATCCTTAAATGTCTCACACAAACTGTCCCTGTTTCTGAACCCTTCACGTGGTTTCCAGAAGCAACAGATACAAATGAAATGCTGCAGTGAGAGTGCTCTGATTTATAGAATAGATTTTAGACCAGGGGCTGGAAATTTAGTTTGTTGCTGATGTTGTCATGTAATTTATGTAACTGAATAGATGAGTAGTCCACAGAGGGAGAGTGGGCGTGTGGGAGAGACAAGTTAAATAGAAATGTCTCATGTTCAGAGGCAGAGGGTTTACTGCAAGGTGATGCATTCAAATCTAAGTCCAACCACGGAAACGACAGTCTCTCAGACTTTCGTGTATGAATTTAATCTGGTGCTCAGCTGGGTGATGATGCTGACCGAACAGTTATTTACTCACACGTACTCAGACGTGGGAGCTGCCTGGTACGACCTGTGTCCTCTGCTGCAGCCTCAACACGTCCTTTAACCCTTTAATAACGGATGTTGGGATGTCCCTACGTCCCAACCCTCACCTGTGGTCATGAGCTCTGGGTAGTGACCAAAAGAATGAGACTGCGGATACAAGCAGCCAAAATGAGTGTCCTCCATTGGGTGCCTGGGCCTTAGAGGTAGGGTAAGGACCTCAGACATCCGGAGGGAGCTCGGAGTAGATCCGCTGCTCCTCCTCAGGATGCCTCCAGGGCACCTCCTGTTGGAGGTGCCCTGGAGGCATCCACTGATAGGAGGCCCCGAGGCATGCCCGAGAACACATTGAAGGGATTACGTAGCCCCTCTGGCCTGGGGACACCTCTGGGTCCTCAGGAGGAGCTGCCTGCTGCCCCCACGACCCGGCCCTGGATAAGCAGATAAAAATGGACGGATGGATAACGGACATCCCGTGGATGGCCGCAGGGTATCATTGTTTGCATGATCCTGTTTAAATTGATTCTAAAGTGAGAACCATAATAGCTGCAGCGTTCATTGTTTTCTTCTGTCTTCCCTATCAGCATGTCATTACCGTACATTACACGCAGTGCAGACATGGTGTTTTGCTATAATTACGCAGGTACTTTCCTGTAATGACAGTGGGAGATCATTGTTGCATAATCCAGTATATATATTGAACTAAAATAAAAACCATAATAGCTGGAGCATTCATTGTTTTTGCAGCAGAAAGCGAAGGCCTCTATCTTGTCCTTCATCTTGTCATTACTTTGCATACCCTACACTGCAAATACTATTATTATGTGAACTGGAGAGCTGTTGGTTTGTTACCAGCTTACAGTGAATAAATCCTCATGTTTAAAGCATCAACAGTTAAACTCTCTGCAACACTTCCAGTCCAAGGTGAGCCGGGTGCTTGAAAATAAAAGCACCAGTGGTTCCACTTTGATTTATTTAACAGTATTTTGTTGAACTTTATTAATACCATATTTAATTTAACTTTATAATATGACAGTAGCCCCCTTATTTAATTTTATTGTAACTGCAGTTTATTCTATTAATTTGGTAGTCTACAGTAGTTTAGAGGAGATTTGAATTTATTGAGATATATATATCATGTATTGCAATACAGCCTAGAATAGAATAGAATTTATCTTTATTATCCACTGTGGGTGGAAATTTGTTCTTCAGCTCACTAAACACAAAAGACGTAAAAAGCAGACAGTCAGTAAAACAAAGTCATTACAAAACACTTAAACACATTAAATAAACTCATCGTCTGTCTGTGGTTTAAAACTCAGTCACTTTGTTGAGTTGAGGATATTGATGGCACTTGGAATAAAGGACTTCTTAGATACATTTTTTTGTTGCCAGAGGGACTCTATAGCGCCTCCCAGAGCTCAAACTGGCTGAAGAGAGAGAAGAAAATAATCGCAATGGTTTTTTTAAGCCATATCACCCAGCCCTACGCTTCATTTTAGTTCTTTGCATCCAAATATGAGTTGTCCATCAGTGCTGGACTTCTTGGACCATGCAAACAGCCTCCCTCTCATTCCTTCAACCACCTCTTGAAAAGCTTGGTGTTGCCTTATTGTATATATCCAGAAAGCTGTTGATAACGAAGTTGTTGGTGATTTTTAGAAGTAGTTGTGTTTCTTCTTTACACCAGAAATGTGGACTTTTCTTTCAGGCATGCATCTCGACTCAGTTAGACAAGAGGTTGTGTGTTGTAAACTGTGGTTAAATACTCTAGTCAAGTCACAGACTCCCAAAGTGCTGTCTACATGTCCAAAGAATACCGACACATCTGACGTGTCTTAATCGGTAAATGCTAAATTCAGAAAAAGGCCTAATAGGAACTATCTTATCAGAATGTGCTGTTTTCATGACCCATATCAAATTAATACTTTCATATGCAGAATAATAGTGAAATATTAGTGTGCATGTAAACATAGTCCCCGGCTGACTTCCTGTTGGGTTTACAGATTGGCTCCAATGGACTTTTTTATGCCTCTGTGCTGGCGATGGCTGTAGCTGTTGGTATTATGTTTTCAGGTTGTCTGTACGTATGTATCCCATTCTCGTGAACGCATTATCTCACAAACACTTTCAGGGAATTTCTTAAAAGTTGACAAAATTGTCCACTGGGACTCGATGACGAACTGATTAGATTTCAAGTTTTCAAAGTTCAAATGTCAAGGTCACAGTAACATCATAATATTCTGCACATCATATCTCAGGAGCAGAAAGGGAGACATTTGGTCAGATACTGAATTGGTGACTCTAATCTTGAAACTGTGCTGATTGTATAGATCTTCTGTGTGTGAAGCATCCATGTTTTCACTGACATGGATGGAGACTGTAACTGCAGCTTGGCTGGTGCTCAGAGGCATACAACCACGGGGCATGAATTCTAGTTTTAAATCTCGGGATGTTACATGTGCCTAACAATGTTCTGACATCTATCGAGCCATTTTGTTACACTCGAGCATGAGATCCCTAAAATATCAAAAGTTGCCCCAGTTCTGATGTGTGTGCAAAGTTTAGTGTCTTTTCGAGCACCTTTTGTCCCTTTAAAAGGCGATTCATTTGTCTAAACACTACTGATAATAAACTGAGTAATGTCAGCAGGGTCCTAACACAGGTCGGTGCTCAGGCACTAATGAATGACTGTTAAACACCACAGCATGTCTGGATTCTACATCCAGAGTGTAAAGCTGCAGCAGCTCCACCTCCAGCAGGCTGAAGTATATTTTTTCTTCTGTCATACACTCTGACCCTGTCATCTGCTATATTTATTGTTTTAATTATTTCAAGCAGCTTTCCAGGTAGTTTTCTGTAATATTTAGTTTTGTGTTCTGTAGTCATTTGTCTGTATCGATCGGCTGTGGCAGGAACGTTTTCTACCAACAGCTGCACTTAAGAAATGTGGCACCGTCGTGAGCCACAGCTCTGTGCTGTCAGTGAATTTATCTTCATGACTGAAGTACATAACTAAAACATTTTTACTGTGCTGTCTTCATGCTGTCACAGACCTGTTGTTTGGCTGACATAAAGTTATAGATGCTGTCACAGTGTCATTTACAGTATGGCAAGCCTGTAAGGTGGATTTTGCACAGAAACACAACACAGTGTACCTTTAATGCTGTGTATTTCTAAATAAATACATTGCATGAGTTGGTTTTGCATGAAAAGCGTGGAAAAAATGTTGTGAATCATTCAAGGATCTTGATGCAGTCGAGCAGCCTCTCACAAAATTACACTAAATTTTCTGCAACAATGAAGTAAATAACGTCAAACCCCATCCACCAATAAGTTTCATCTGGTGACAGGACTGGGTGTGATGCAGAAAATGTTGTCTAGTGTCAATGTCAGATACTTTCTGTGCTCAACATCCAGCCCAGCCTCCTCCAAGACATTTTTACAGCATTAAAACATCAGCTGCCACCTCGCCTCTTAAGGACTACTGTCCAGTGTTTTCACAACCAAAATTGTTTGCTTGTCCAGAAAATGTAAACATGGGTTATTTCAACATCTGGATTAGCGAGGCGGGCTGAACGTCTCCGACCCGCCAAACAGCATTGGAGAAACACTGATTTATAACATAAAACTGCTTTATTCAGTGTTGTTACTGGTTTAAGTTAACAAGTCTGTTTTGGAGAGGAAGAGACCTCTGCAGATTATTCAGCTTGCGGTGAAAACTGAACAATGAACACTGAAGGAATTCCAACCAGGAGAAGTTGCAGGTGGTTGCAATCTGTAATCCTCAGTGTAGCTGCCACTGAATCCCCTTAAACCTGACACACTGGATCTTTAAGTGTCTAAGGCTGCTTTCACACCTGCCACGTTTGGTTCGGTTTAGTTGAACTCAAGTTGGTTTGCCCCCTCAGTGCGGTTCATTTGTGCAGGTGTGAACACATCAAAACAACCGTATCGAGACCTTCTTGAAGAGATGGTCTCGGTCCGGTTCCAAATGAACTCTGGTGCGGTTGGTTTGTGGTGAGAAGGTGTTCCGACCTGGATGTGAATCAACTGCAGTCACATGACACATTGTTTGGGTTAAACATGAGCATGTTACAGTCCTGGAGGATTATTAATGTCACCTCCTCCTGTACTGCCTTAATATGCACATTCAGCACATCCAATGCATCAAAACATTGTTTTCTAGTTGGAGCTGCGCCTTGTTTTCAAACTGTATGCTTTGACTAAAATGAACAATGACAGCAATATAGTCCACGATGAGCAGCGCTAAAATCAACCTGCGTAGTTGTCTCAAAGTGAGTCTAAACCGATGATTTACTGCTCTGTTAGCAGAGTGAATATTCATTTTGTGGGTCAGCCTGAACTAAACACTAGAGTTCGAGGTATTTATTGTGCAGTAAGTTGTTTCATTTTATTTTGATTTATATTTTGTTCACTGTCATCTTCAGAGAGCTGCAGGGGGTTTCTGAAGCTCAGTTCAGAGTCACTGCATCCAATAAACAGAAACATTAACACTGGTTACAACAGTGAAGCTTTGTTCAGAGTGTGATTTGAGTTAAAGCATCGTTAATATATTTAAATTAAAACACTTCTGTTATGGTGTTATGACCCTTCTGTGTTTTTTATTTGCTGTGATATTTATGAGGTCTCTACATCCCAGCATCACAGTTTGTGTTTCACTGTATTTTTATGATTTCTGTCAAAAGTTTATGCAGAAAAACTGAACCCGAGTTGAACCCTGTGAGCGTTCTGAAACACATCTCTGAGTAGTAAACAAGTGTGACTGCTGCACTCTCATCCAGATATATAAGATACAATATACAGATGTATTAGAAAATATTTAGAATGTATTTAGAAACCTTTTTAAACATCATGCAAGAATAACAGCAGCATGTTATCTGCGTTTACACAAATCACATGTATTAAATTACTCACCCCAACAAAACAACATGAGCTAACATAGATAATTAAAGAGCTAGTTTCCGTTAAAGCTAAGTGTAGACATTTTTCCTGGTTTGAAATTTTGTTGTTTTTTTTTTTATTTTGTTTCAAAGTCCTGTCATTTGAACTATTTTTATGTGCAAATTAAAAGTCCAGTGTGTAAGATTAAGGGGGATTAACCCCTCGTTTACACTTACGCATGTGTACAGAGATGAACCAGGAGTCCATTCATTCCAATGGAAATCTCTGTAATATCCAATGTTCCTGCAAAACTCCTCCCCTCAGCGATATTTCTGTCTGGAATTTGCCTCAAGTATGTTAAAATTCAGCTTTTGTGGTGGAATTGAGAGAGACTATATGACAATATGCTAGCTTAGCTAACAGCCTACTAACTAGCTAACAGGCTATTTCCTTCAATTCAGTTTCCTGTGTTGATCATCAAGTGAGTTTGTGTAATGAAAAAGAATGTAATGTTATTATGCTAAAATATACTTACCCGTTATATCCAGTCGGGTTGTCATTATTACTCATTTAGTCTTTTTGATTAAATATTTCACAAAACATGCCACATACCTGACAGGTCCTCTTTCTTCCCGGTATTATTTTCAAACTACTGGATGGCAGAAAACGGACAAAATTAGCCCCTCCCCCACGGCTACAGGTTTCTATCCATGAAGAAATGTACTCCCTTGCGCTGGACACACACTAGAGGCATCGTCCGTATATTTATGAATCTACAGACACCTGTCACATACAAAAGTGGAAACAAGGCATTAGTGGTAGATAGTGGCAGCCTAGCTCCTGCTAATCTGTGCTCACATTTTCTCTATGATATGAAATCTATGTTTTTTGACACTGCTCATTGTGGACGGACTGCTAAACAGGATTTTCCATACATTGATTTATTTGTGGCAATATCTGCAGCCACGTTTTGATTTTCTATCTTTGGAGGTGAATCGTTAATAAGGAGCACTGCTGAAATATATATAACCATCTGGTTATTCATTGCACCACATTCTTGAAGCACAGAGTGTACTCTGGGCACAGACAGAGCAGCAGAAAATCAGGCGCAGTGAAAGTAAAACTAAATTGTTCAAAACTTTGCTGTCACTCACAAACAGCTGCTCCTCTCATCCATCGATCTGATCTGATCAGCTCTGATCAGATCGACTGAACAGTTATCCACCGCACAACTCCACAAACTACAGTCAAGGAGAAATGAGAACACATGAAGAGCTCCGCCTGCACTGCATTCAGGGTCCCGCAAAAATCTCAGACTTTTGAGAAGGGACACAGACTGATGCATGAGGACACACAGGCAAAAAATAATAAATAAACAAATGGAAAGTTAGAACTTCTGTGAGAGACACTGCTAACTACAGTGACTGATGCAAAAATCCTAATGTCCCTTTCTGGTGCCAGTGTGTAGTTTGTCCGTTCTGGGCTACTGTAGAAACATGGTGGTGCAAAATGGTGATCTCTGTAGACGAGGACCTGCTCCCTATGTAGATATAAACAGCTCATTCTAAGGTAACGTAAACACAATGATTCTTATTTTAAGGTGATTATACACGAAAGAAAACATACTTATTATATTTCATTTCTGCCAATATATCCCCCTGAATTGTACACACTGGACCTTTAAGAAGCACCTGATACATTTATAGATGTCACCTATGTGTGCATACTGCTGTGTCAAAAAAGTCCCAACTGTGTCTTTACCTTTTCTATCTAAAATGTTACGTGATGTGATTGTCGAGCAGTGAAAACAGCAGTAGGAATGTTTTATCTTAGTTTTCAGGAAATAAATTAAGCTTTGAAAGCAATAAATCTCGGCACCTGGTGAAGTTATCATTTATTGGTTTTGATCATAAATCCAGGCAACGTGCTGAAGACATAATTTGATCATTTTGTCCTGCAGGGCAGTGAAACTCTCCTCCTTTGAGTGTGCAGCAGCCTCTCTGCGGGGAGCACCTCTATAATCCGTGACTGCTTCTCCTCTTGTCCTCTCCGGATAATTGTGTTTCTCAGGCTTTATGTTCACGAGCTGGTTACTGAACTTTGTGTCTCTGTGGTTTCCCAAACTCTGAGAACATCCGATGAATCACTGTCCGCCAGCTGTGGGAAACCTTTTTGTCCGAGCCAGAGAAAAATATTAATTAAAAATGTTCACATATGGAGGTTCAACACGTTCGGCTGCAACACGTTCTCATCCCAAGCCGTCATATTCGCCTCTTTGTCAGTGGACTTTCAAGTCAACATAGTATGTACTGAGTGTTCTGCTTCTGCTGTTGACGTTCTGGGACGCCACAACCAACGCCGGGATGTCAGTAAAAGCACATGGTTAGGTTTAGAAAAAACCCACCATGGTTTGGCTCCACATTCTTACAGGAAGTGAAAACCAGTTTCTAGGGTGAAAGTCCAGGAGTTGTTGGATCCATCCACCGCCCCTCCCGCCCGCCCTACAGGGACTTTCAAGCACTCTATATTGCATTGTTATCGGCAGTGTTTCAAACTGACATCGTCCTGTGGCGTATCATACTGCTACGATAGGTGCCATCCAGCTGCATTATGAATTGATGTCGCCCATCCATGATCATATTGCCATGACAGCTGACTGGTGGCATATAATAACACCAACAAAAGGTTCTGTTTGGCAGTGTTACAAACTGACGCCACCCAGCGGCGTGTCATATTGCCGCAAAAGGTAAGAATCACTGACAAAGCCCTGTTATTTGACGTCTTTGGAATGAGAACTGGCTGGGCGGTTTTAATCTCACCAGTGATTTATGTTGCTGCACTCATGTTGTATGAAACTCGTGTGTGTGTGTGTGTGTGTGTGTGTTCAGAGCTTTGATGGCACTGTAGTAATTGTTGTATAATAGCAGCTGGTGAATTATTTAATTCAAACTGCTTCCTCTGAGCCAGCAGCAGCTGGCCCACTCGTCAGCAGAGTACACAGGGACACACACACACACACACACACACTTGCATAGAGACACAGCAACACAGGCTGTATAAAGACACATGCATGGACATACACACAAACATACTGACTAATGCAGTATCGTGGTCCTTGGAGACGTCATTGCAGAGAGTGCTGTGTGTGTGTCTGTGTGTCTGTGTATCTGCGTGTATGTGTCTGTGTGTCTGTGTATCTGCGTATGTGTGTGTGTGTGTGTGTGTGTGACCATCAAGTCAATTTCATAAATTTCTTACATCTGTCAAAATGAGTTGTCTAATAAGATCTAAAATTCTACATCAAAACCACATTAACTAATTATTTGTGATTACTTCAACCTTTAGTTTAGTTTAGGTCCCTGCAGTGCTCGTTCAGGCCTTGAACCAAGTTATTTATATGTTTAAAAGTATTATTAAGAGGGATGGATCATAATTTTGTTACTACTAATTTAAAGTGGCACTTCTATTAAAGATGACTCCATGAGGGAGGCTGGTCCTCGCTATGCATGTTTTGTTAAGGTGTCCTCACTTTGTGATAAAGACGTGTGATTTTTCTTGTACATGCTGCAAAGTGAGGACCACAGCATGTGATTTAGCAACAGAGCGAGGACATTTTTGGAAAGTGAGGACATTTTGGCTGGCCTTCATTCTTTAAAGGACTGTATGAGGATTAAGACTTGGTTTTAGGGTTCAGGTTACAATTAGGTTTAAGTTAGGGTTACGGTAAGGGGCTAAGGACACTCACAGCCACACACACACTCTAAATAAACAGTTTCTCTTTCAAAACCTTTTTGGCCACTTTTGTGTTGCACGTGACAGTCAGTTGCTGAGGGAGAATGAAATATTAATGATTTGGAAACACTGTGATATCAGTACTTCAGTGTATAATAACTAGTTTAGAGAAATGAAAAAGACACACAAAACCTTCATGAAGAACAACATTGATGTTTGCTGAAATCTCAACACTTGTTAAGACTGCACTGTTGATTTTGTTCTTATAGATTAAACTGTGTAATCATTATTTTTGTCTTCTTCAAATAGAGGTCTTGTTCTTGACAGTCGTTTTTGTTGAATTTGGCCCGGAGCTCTGTTTTCTTTTCTTTTTTCCTTTCTTTTTTTTTCTTTTATCGTCGTCTGCATGGACCAGAATTCAATTACAGGACTCAGATTGAGATGTTTTGTTAGAGAGCAGCGATGTTGTCATCACCACAGATTTTTAATTGGATTGTAAGCGCTCAGTTTCCTTTCGGCTCATGGACCGTGTGACACATTGTGTTCACATTTACATTCAGGATTAGAGGCAGATCACAGTCTAAATACGTTAGCTAAACAGTGGAGTTAGAGACCAGCACTCACATAGCTTGTTTCACACATCCTCCATTTTTTGTGCAGCAGCAACCTGGGATGGAAACAAATGTGTTTAGAAGAAAACACAACAGTCAGGCTTCATCCACACTAATATGGTTTCAAGATGTATAACTATTACTACGTTTACATCTAGCGTCCATGCCACACCTCTGAAATGGAGACTTTGAAAATGCTGCTAATCCTGTTTTAATTTGAAAGTATGGGATTGCGTTTTTGTCTGAACAAGCAAAAACAGAGACATTTGGAAATGATGACGCACACACACTTTCACTTTTTGAGTAGGTTTCATCAGTCATGATGTGTCAAGCCAAAACATCAGAGCTACGTCTGCATGCCTTTTGTGATTTTGTGTTTTCTTGTGTGGCTTCCACTGGAGATGGATAATCATTTGATGACTTTGCAACAACTCTAAATTTGTTCTCAACTACCTTGATCGTCTTATATGTTACTGCCAGTAACAGTTCTACCTCATTGTTAGTCTCAAGAGATCTCTTCTCTTATTTCTACCAGAAAGTCCTTTCTGGTAGAAATCTTTTCATTTTAACCTAAACCAGCACCTTTTTTCTAAAACTTCAGGCCTGTCTGTCTAATATAGACACACTTCTCCCAACAGACATAAAACAACAAGATAATTCAACAAAGGTATAAAATTCAGCTCAATAATAGCTGTCAAGGTTCACAGACATGTCATTTGTTTTTTGCTAGTTACCCATCATTAGCCTACACATGTTTACATTGCATAAATTAGCCTCACAGCTAGCGGACTTTCCTCCCTTCATTACTTAAAAAATGACATGTTGTTTAGACTTTTTCTAACTCACTGTTGGTTTAAGTCACTGCGTCTCCCGTCAGAACAACACAGCTGAATTTCACACTGCATGCACGATTTTTTAGCCCAACATTGTTGAAACAGAGCAGCTGATGTTGCTGTAGTGACAAGTTAGCAGAATGAGATGCCCGTTCAGGAGGGGTGTAACGGTACACAAAAATCTCGGTTCGGTACGTACCTCGGTACACAAGTCACGGTTCGTTTTTTTTCGGTACAGTAATGGAAAAAAATAGACAACTATTAAATATCTTTTACTTATTGGTAACCTTATTAAAACATACCACCACAGCAGTTAACTCTTTTTACACAATTTTTGAATGAAACAAATATATATAAAATCCTGCTTTTTCACATTGTTTGAATGAAAATAGAAATATTAAAGTGAAAAATAAAATTCTGCTGTTTTTTTAACACATTTTTTGAATGAAAAATATAAATATAAATTTCTGCTTTAACAGTTTTACTCAATTAAAATAAAAAGTATAGTGCAGCTGGTCAGCTTTAAAGCCTGCTCAGATTCAGTTTTACTAGGAACTTACTTAGCTTTCCCACTTTGTTAAAGTGCAGTAAACAAAACATGCTTATATCTAAAGTGCAGCTTAAACAATTTTACTCAACTCCAATGGCGTTGGTTATTTCTTTAGCGCAGTGGTCAGGGAAACGCTCTTTCTTTTTAAACGACGACAATATTGTAGTTTGCACCAGATTGCTTTTTCTAGTCGTGCCGGTTAACGTTCAAACTCGGGTGGTGTTGCTTTAGATGCGTTAGCATGTTAGACGTGTTTCCAAGTACATACCCGACCGCTGTTCTGCAGTGTCGGCACACTGCTTTTGTCTTGTCCACTTGTTTATTTCCATCTTCGTATTTTACCCTGAAACCAAAGTGTTCCCAAACGGAGGACTTAAGGTTTGTGGGTGGGTCTTCAGGTTCGTCAGGCTCACTTGCCATGTTGTCAAAATGCGAGAATGTGCTGCACAAAGTGAAAGCGGAGATTTACAGTCGGACTCGGTCCGTCACTCAATTATGTCCGTCGGGGAACTAGATATTTTAAATGGTTCGGCTCTCAAAAACGGAATTAAAATAAAACAAAATAAAATAAAATAATATCCTGCGCCCAATAATTCAGTACAAGGTCGTGCTGAACCGAAAGTCGCATACCGAACAGTTCGACACAAATACATGTACCGTTACGGCCCTACCATCCAGGCAGGTCATGTCATTTCATGTTTTATCTCATAAGGGCATAGTTTACATACAGCATGTGCCGGGGTTTTTTCTCCGAAATTGGAAATATTTCCACTCTGCTGATTTATGCTGGATTATACAACAGTTAGTTCCGGCCCTGCAATCTGATTGGTCGAGAGACAGTAAAACGGTGACGATATTGGAGTATAACATCACGGTTATTTCACTGTGTATGTATCACTCCGCCTCACAGCTGATTGCAATCAACAATCAAATCAAAACTGACGGTTAGTGTCAGTTAGGTCAGCAGTTGCATTGTAGGCTAATTAATTCATCCACTGTCAAACAGCCAGAAATATGGATTTATTTCCTAAAATAAGTTTTGAATTGAACTATGAATGGTTATCAGAGGAAGATGAGGGAGAGGAGAAGCTGAATCCATCTGGGCGCACATCCAGGTTTGTCAGTGTTTCATCAGCGGAGCTCAATGACTTGGAGAAAAGCAACATACTGTCAGATCAGAAGGCAGAGTCGGCTGTGCCTGTGAAGCCACAGTCCACCATGCAGTCACCAGAGACTTATTTCACCGGCTGCACAATTAATGGAAACGTGCAGATAAATGTGTATAAAGAGTAAGTGCCTGGCGCACCATGTCTGCGTTACATAGCAACGGTGACAGCGGAGTCCTGAGGGAACTATTTTTGTTGGCGGAAGACAAATAAAATGCTTAAATTATCTATTTTGTCCTCATTTTTCAACATTTCTTAATCAGCCTCGCTTATTTAACTGTTGAACTGTTGTATAAAAGCAATATCACACTCGAGCTCGTGATGTTATACTCGTAAATTGTCACGGCAGTGATTTTCTTCGGCACTCGGCCTGCGGCCTCGTGCCTATGACCGAATCACAGCCGTGACGATATCACAGTACAACATCACTCCCTCTCGTGTGATATTGCTTAAGTATATAACGTTATCCTCATCGTCTTTCTCTTTACTGCACGCTATCGTCTGCCCGCTGCTGTTTGACGGTGTCAGAAACTTTCAAAACAACAATCATCCCAAAGATGACAATATAGATTGATGTTTTCACTTTGCATCAATGATACTGGAATCCTTGGTCATTGAATTGATATATAGATCCAGATCAATGGTTCCTTACACCCCTTTCTGGTATTATAATTTAAAAAAAATACTCAGCCCTAGTTAGTACAGATGGAGATTATTTCTGAAACGGTGCTGAAATGATTGTGTGTACAGAGAACGTTTTAAAATAAAAAGATGTTAGCATGGATGCTGCTTTCTTTAGCACAGTGTATCCTGCAGGTAATGTTATTTGCCAATAAAATATTTCAAGTCTGGCGCTAAGATGTTTGGGTTGTTATCTGTCGACAGACACCTGATAGAAGCACAGAACAGGAAACTTACAGCCGTCTCTCCTCTGTAGGATTTAGTGGCATCGAGCTCAGAGACAGAGCTCGTTAGATGTTTTATCACCAACAAAGGAAAACTGATCCTTCATTAAATATCACATTATGTTGGCAGACTTAAATCAAGTTACAGGTTTTTATATCGAACCCATTAAACATATTTTAAGTTACTGCTTTATCAAAATGTCTTCTTTATTTTGTTTCAAATGATGATATTATGTTTTAGAATGAAACAGAAATCAGGGGTTTATCTCCTCACACGTTAAAGTGTGTATAAGGTTGTGAGTGTGTAACTGTTCGAGGTCGGCTGTGATCAGACGGGGAATATTTCTCTCTTCGGGATAAATGACAGTCTGGATCCCTCGGCACTGCTAACCTCTCCGCGTCCGTCATGGTGGTTAGGCAGACGTTCATGTTGTAGCAGAGCGCTGGGTACTGGGCTCGGACTGGCTGGGAGAGCCTGGCGCACACTTTGAAATATTAATGATCTACTGTGGAGAAGGGCTCAACCTCCCCCCTTGTTATCTCTCCCCACCCTCCTCTCCCCTCTCTCATCTTTCTGCCTGCTGCTCTTTCTCTCTTTCAACTCCCTTCGTTCTATTTTCTCTCTTCCTTTCTTCCCTCTTCTTCATTTACCTCTCTTGTTCCTCTCCCTTCTTCATCTTCCTCTCCCCCCTCTCAGGAGGGCTGTGAGATTGTGTTATGTCATATTAAAGAGACAGGCGCACTGCAAAGTGAAAAATACGACATAATAAGAATCATCCCAGGAAACTTGTGGATTCAGCATCGATTTTGGATCAGTGTGAATCAAATTTTCTGTGAGATTTTTGGGAGGAATGGCGCTTTCCTTGTCCTTTCATCTCTTTCTCTCTGTTTCTCTCTGACACAGTCCATAAATCTCTCTGTGTCCTCTCTCTTTTCCACAGTCTGTTTTCATCCTCTTTCAGTCGTCACCACACCCTTTATTCCCTCCTCTCTCTTGTTCTGCTTCGCTGCATCAGAGGAAAACTTCACTAAAGAGAGAACTTTAATGTAAAATGCCACATCTGTTGTTTGAATACTTACTTTATATCTCAGGCTGCTGTTGATGGGTCGGTGTGTTTTTGCCTTAATTGGTTTTCAAAGTCAAATCTACATTATTGCCATGAAAGCAGTGAGTAAGCTGTGGGCTGCTTGAGCGGCTTGTTATATTTTGGCTATCTATATTTTTATTTTTACATTTTGGCAAATATAAAACCGTTAAAAGAAGAGATGCAAGATTTTGGATTTTTTGCCGATATGTAACAACTCATTTGACGGGTAACCGTTATTGATATATCCACTTTGTTCCATCCTAATTTAAGTGATCATCATCTCTTCTGTAGTGGAATTAACATCATATTAAACATGCATATTCTTAACATGATGGCCCACCAGCAGATGGAGACGTGAAAGACTGGGTGACAGACTGGGTGGCTGGGCTCAGCCTGAGAGGCAGGGTGAGGAGGGAGCTCAGAGTAGAGGCAATACAATAAAGCCAATACTGATGATGTGCTGATATTATGGTGCATGCTATTAGCAGTTCCTGTTTGCAGTGTGTCCATGGGTGTACGAACAACTGTCGCGTGTTTACTATGATACTGAAGAAAAGTTAAGATGTGATGATCCTAAGGCGAGTTCTGCAGCTCTCTTTGTTTCTATGTTTTCATAAACTTCATTAGTGATGGACATCAGAGATACAGTCAATCTAAAAATATTTGTATCATGTCTGTGTGTTCAGATATGACTGAGTAAGGACTCTGAGAAGGAGCATATATTTTGATGCAAACAGCAGCAATGAGGCACTAAAGGTTTCAAAGTACCTCAGCACACTCTCTGAGCTGTGTCACTGCTACAGCTGCTGACTGTGTTGCTGAGCATCTACAACTCAGCAGTTAGTAAGTTAGCCACTTGTCAGCATCTGTGACACTATCTTAAGTGGTTAAACTGAACCCTGAGATAAAGTAAGCATTGTAATGGATTCTAACTGTATTAACAAACTTCTCCTCCTTGTCTTTTTACCTCTTCCCTCTCTCTCAGACGTGGCTGGAGAACTATGGCTACCTGCTGCCTCACGACGTCCGCACGTCAGACCTACGAGAGGAGAACGCCATGCAGTCTGCCGTGGCTGCCATGCAGCGCTTCTACGGCATCCCTGTGACGGGAATACTGGACAAGACGACTATAGAGTGAGTCACTCATGTGTTTGTGTTTGCACAATAAAAAAGAGAGCACTAAAGATAAGCCATTAATCCAGTGTTACTCAAGTTACGGCTCCCCACCTGAATCTGTCCCAAATCTGCTACATTGTGTCCTATATACCAGGGGAGGAAATCACAAGTTTCATCCCAATGAGATATTATATTGATTATTTGGACAACAATACGATATTTGCCGATATCAAAAGTCTGCCACGATACAGTTTCATGGGCCTATGATCGATATAAGACAGTGGGCCTCATGCAGGCAGCGATATAAGATCTGTTCATATCCACAGTTTGTTCTTATTTTGTAAGTACCCACTGGTTTCTTGGAGTCACCAGTGTTTTCTTCTTTTTGCTTTTATTTTAGGCTGCTGTCAGCCCTAGAGTCGTCTCCTTTGGTCTGAATCAGGGACTCATGTTGTTCCAAAGTTGTATAATTGCCTAGAGTTGGTTCGTGTTCTCACGGCAGCATTTACAAGAGGACCAGATCAAATGCCTTGTGTGAGAAAAATCCAGGAAGTAAAGCAAACGTTATAGAAGAGTACACTTGCAAGATAAATGTGACACTTTCTAATGTCACAATGGAGGGACAACTACGCAGGTTGATTTTAGCGCTGCTCATCATGGACTATATTACTGTCATTGTTCATTTTAGTCAAAGCATACAGTTTGAAAACGAGGCGCGGCTCCAACTAGAAAACAATGTTTTGATGCATTGGATGTGCTGAATGTGCATATTAAGGCAGTACAGGAGGAGGTGCACATTAATAATCCTCCAGGACTGTAACATACTCATGTTTAACCCAAACAATGTGTCATGTGACTGCAGTTGCTTCACATCCAGGTCGGAACACCTTCTCACCACAAACCAACCGCACCAGAGTTCCTTTGGAACCGGACTGAGACCACCTCTTCAAGAAGGTCTCGGTCTGGTTGTTTTGGTGTGTTCACACCTGAGGGTGACTGCTGTGTTTGAACCACACTGTGGGGGCAAATGAACTTTAGTTTGATTGAACCGAACCAAACAGGACAGGTGCGAAAGCACCCTCAGAGTCTTTGCACATGACATGACACCTGTCCTTATAAAGTGTTTATTGCTTATGCCAATAAATTACTTATGATCAAGTGGGATTCATCAGTCAGCAAAGCTAAGAGCAGATTTGGATGGTGAAGAACGGTCCGTGCATCTGGAGTTGACTTGTCTTGTATTTTCTCTTAACAGAATGAAATATAAGAACAACCTAAGTGAATGTTGCTATTTCCACATCCAGCAGACAAAGTTTTATTTCTGGCCACCTCACAAGTGTAGGTCTAATATTCCTTCTCCTTTGAGCTCCGTTTGAGTTCCAGCTCCTGAAGGTGAAAGCTCCACTGTGTTCACCAGCTAGTCGCTAACTGTCTACTGGTGCTGAGCAGGTAGTGTACAGTATGTTAGACTGAACCAAAACAGTAAAGACTCCATTAAGCTGTGCAGAGCTGAGAGCAGCTGCAGAGTCAGGTGACACCTCAGGTGTGTTTGTCACTGCATGCCACCATGTTCACGTCACACCCAGTGATTGGATCCAGTCAGAACTATTGATCATTGCTGCTTTAAATGTGATCCCCCTTATTCAATCTCCCAGCTGGGTTGTACAAACAAATCTGGTTTGTGTGGGCGATTCAACATTATTTCATGGTTGTTATGAAACCTTTTCAGACTGCAGTTACGATTAAAGGCCATACAGATGAATTATAACTGATTATAAATGGATTCTAATTGGCCTGACATTTTTAGCCTCAGTGTGCAGCAGCTTCCTGCTTGAGCTCGGTGAACTCCAATTTGTGTTGCCGATTGGCCAACAGGGATTTTTAATTTAACTCTTTTTAAGTTTTTAATTTAGAACTGCTGTCACCGTCAGCCATCGTCTTTGCAGTTGTTGTCATGGTAACTGACAACTGCTGTAGGAAAACTGGTTGTCTTCTTACACTTTATACAGGGTGTGGGTAAATGACTGAAACAGAGTGACAGAATGTTCCAGAGGAGGGCCAAGTCATTGTATTGCAAGTCACAAATAAGTCACAAGTCTATGCACTTAAGTCCCAAGTCAAGCCTGACAAAACCCAAGTCCTAAACAAGTCATATTGCGCTCTTCACCAAATGTTACTATTGACTATACTATACTATTAGCATCACTTGACGTGCTGACACTGCTAACAGTACAAACATAGCTAACAGTGATGCTAAAGAGAGTTTGCAGCTAAAAAATGAGCCCCATACTCACCGGAGCGACCTGGGTGGAGGGTGGAGGGTTGACACAGTATTTCCACAGCAACACCATTGGGTCAGGATGGCATTACTTGTGGTAATTGCTGGATGAGCAGCGCCGCTAGCAAGCCCCCACCAGACCCAGTTGGTGCAGAGTGCAGTAAACTGAGGAGTAGCAAAATTAACCTACTGACCGACATGCGTAACTGGTCAAAAATATTCCAACGTTAACCAATCACTGGTCAATCAATTTCCGGTTAACCGTTGACATCCCTGCATGCAGCAGGAAATTGAGCTTTTTTGGCTAAGGAATAGGAATGAACAGGGTCTCGTGTAGGGGTGCGCCATATCATCTCGTTCATGATAATACAGGGTTTCTGCAGGTATCAGCAAATCTAATTTAATGCTTTTTAATGCCACTTCAAACAAATTTAATGCCCATGTCCAACCGCAGATACAGTTTTTTATTTATTATATATATATATATATATATATATATATATATATATATATATATATGTATAGACAAAATTGTAAGCATTTGACAATGCTAATCTTGAATATTTGAGAAAATCTAAATTTACATTAACTGTCACTCTATAGTGAATTACAAAATGGCTCACAAGACGGTTCACAGTCTCACAATTTATTTGCACATCTCAAAAATAACAAAACCAGCCTGAAGAATGATGTGAAAAACTAACTCTAACCTGAAAAGGCTGGAGGCGGTCACTGTAGCGGCAGGTGTGGTGGTGGTAGCAGCAGCAGCTGCAGTTGTGGTGGCGACAGCAGAAGTGGCGTTGCTGGTCACAGCAAAGAAATTCGGCACAGTTAACTGCTGCCTGCCTTTAATCGCCGACTTGTGACTGTCTGACAGCATGTGTGATTTCACCACATTGACGCCCATTGTGCAAAGTTTGAAGATCTTTTTGCACGCGCTGCAAAATGCCTCTCCGGGTTTACCGTCGACGGGCTTTAACCAGGTTCTGAATAGTTCCTCATCCAACCACTTCTGCTGAAACTTGCATTTTCCCATTTTTCTGACATTTGCTAATATTTCCTCCGCTCTTTCGCCACAGCATGAGCACGCTCACAGCACGCTGCATTCCAGGCATCCGGTGTTGTGACTTCATGCACCGGGCCACCGGCCGTAAACAATAGCCAATTAAAGGGCTCTGCTGTCAATCATCACATTATACTTACGATCAAAATTATTAAATGTTTATATAATCAAAATAAATTGTGAATAACAATGTTTTTTTCCATCAAGTGTATTTAATTTTTTAATGCCTCTGGACATTGAATTTAATGCTTTTTAATGCCATTTAATGCCTTAATTTTCGCAAAATCTATTTAATGACTTTTAATGCTTTTTAATGACCCGCGGAAATCCTGTAATACTGGTATAATTTTTAATATCATGTGATATAATCATACCGTGATATTCGTAATATTTTGACTTGTTCACATACTGATGTCATACTGTTACCCACGGCAACAAAAAGCATGGCTGAAAGCGAAATTATTAGCGACTGCAGTGGTTCCAAAAGAGAGAGCAGCTTCAGTAGTGTGGAATAAACTGTGACATCCTGAATGTTTTATGAACAGCCCCGGACTTCTCAGACACAGTGTCTCTCCGTCTCCTCCCTCGCCGTGCGTACATGGGAGTCGGTGTCGTGAAGTGATTTTATCATAAACTTTTGGTTATATAAACTATGTAAACAAGCATAACAGCTTGTCACAGGTTACAGCCTGATGATTAGAGGAGAAATCGCAGATCATAAAAAAAGGAAGAAATCAGCTGATATTTGGGAGCTGTTTAAATGTGTAATTAGTGGTAGATTTTATTTAGTTGAACTATTAATATTGTCACAGAGTCTGAATCTCACTCTGGGTTACTGTTGTTGTTCACAAACTAAAGAAATGAGAGTTTTTACTTAATATTTTAAGCAATTTATAAAACTAGATCACTTATTTTGTTACAATTCTATGTTGTTAAAATAGTAATAAACTTTTTTTTTTACTAATTTGTCATATTGTCAAGAATATCATTATCGCAAAAATACTTGAAATGTCGTGATATTATTTTAGGGCCATATCGCTCACCCCTGGTCCCATCTTCAAGACTGTATCCAGGTCTCTTTAAACATCCATCATCCTCAGCTGGTGAGGATGATGGCATTTTGTTTGGGACCTGTTGGCTTTACCTTCAGTCTTTTAGCATGATATCATGTATGTAGCCATCATGTACAGCGGATCAAATCTGCCAGCAAAAGTTATTTCACCTGACATAATCTACAATCACTGGTCAGAACCAAGGAGCTGCTTTTGTCTGATAACGGGAATCTTGTCGGTGCAGCGTTTATTAAGAGGCGCACAGCTTAGCGAACAGCAAATTTTGCATGTTGCCATCTTCAAAGGATTACGGCTATCATGTCCACAGTTCAAAATTTGTCCAGCAAATGTTCATAAACAGAATAACAGATATAGTTGGTATTAGTTCCCGGTAATGCAGCGTCCTGTGACGTAAATAGTGAAACACTTGTCATGTTGTGTTCAGGTGGATGAAGAGACCTCGCTGTGGCGTCCCAGATCGTTCTCACATCTTCTACCGGCCGAGGAATAAACGCTACGCCCTGACGGGACAAAGATGGAGAGATAAAAAGATCTCCTACAGGTATCTATCCATCTATTTATCTGTCTGTTCTGTCCTCTGTTCATGTCAGTGTTACTATTTATTTCCATTTTCTGTTATTTCTTCCTCTGTCTTTGTCTTTCTTGCTAACTTCCCTTTCTGTCTATTCATTTTCTTCTTCTTCTTTTCTCTTCCTGTCCTCCTCCATTCCCTCCCTTATTGTTTGTCTCCGTCTCACTCTCTCTCTCTCTCTCCCAGTCTGAGCTTGGCTAGGCCTAATGTAAATTAGCTCCATCCCACGGGACCCTGAATGCATCTCGCATCCCTGCATTACATCCACCCACTCGTCTCTCCGTCTTTCTCTTCATCCCTCCTCTCTTTCCACCTTATTCTGTTGTCTTTCACTGTCTACATATAGTATAACCCTCCGCTGTGTGATGTGACGATGCAGCCGGCAGCTCAGCCATGTAATATAGGTCTAATGCAGATTAGAGCCGTCCCACGAGATACTGAACACATCCCAGTTTCCATTGTTGCTTCTGCCCACTTTATCCCCTCTTTCTCTCGCTCCATCTCTTGCTCTTGCCGTATCTTTTCTCCCACTCCTGCTCTCAAATTCTCAAATTCAAAATAAGCCTCAGTGTCATGAATCTAGTAGAAACAATGCTCCACGTATTTGGGTAGTTCCTCAGAGAAAATATCTAAAACTCAAAGTCCCCCTCCACTTTAAAGATATGTTTTTCCTCTGTTCATGGGACCTAAAATGTCTGACTCTGACTATACTGACTCATATTTGTGCAAAGTGTGTCACTAGAGAGGTGTTTTCACGTTCCTCTAATGAAAGGGGCGACGTCTGTCAATGCCCCTAAATTCTGAGATTGAAATGTATGCAGGGCAGCTAGATCAGTACCACGAAAGCCAGTTGCTGTTTAATCTATAGCCCTGTTTTCACCAAACACTCGGTATGGTACCTTTGAAACCAAAAGTAAGTTTTGCCTCATTCGTAGAAGTTAATATGGTGAATGCATCATTGCATAGCATACTGTAGTCTTTGCTGTCGGCTTCATGAAGCTACATTGCCTGACGCCTAGAAGCCATCTGTTTCTGCAAACCATGGACACGTGACATTTGTATTTGGCAACATTTTCTCATAGAGCAGTTCGTATCGTATCCTAGAAAAATGCAAACACAACAGTTTGTATCATACCCGACAAATGATGTAACGTCCCTAACGTACGGTTCCGTAATTAACATAAAGTTACTGAGGTTTGGTTTAGGAAGAGAAACGTGGTGAGGACGCACCTTAAAATGACTCACAGTTCACTGTTCACACAATTCCGAACACGCATCCTCAGAGGAAAGTCCCCATCCACCACCCCAACCTGCCTCCTTACAAGACTGCTCCTGACTGCTTCCATGTTTACTCCTGTCAGTGCATTGGTCACATGAAAGGGGCGGGACTTAGGATCAGTCAGTTACACTCATGACCAAATATTTCTTCATGAACTTAATGAGCTTGGGCCTTCTCTCCTTCACAAGCTTAATAACCTGCAACTTAAGGTGTATCCATTGTCTCTCGTTCTAAATTTCCAGGTACTCTCGAGGGTTAAAAAAAAATGCAAAAGCTCATTTGAAGTGCAGCAAATACAATAATTAATTAAGCTGGGCGTTGCAGCCTCTTCTCTCTTTCTCTCACTCGTCCTTTAAATCCTT
The DNA here is from genome assembly GCF_041903045.1 of Epinephelus lanceolatus. NCBI lineage: Eukaryota > Metazoa > Chordata > Actinopteri > Perciformes > Serranidae > Epinephelus > Epinephelus lanceolatus. Next base: position 50,218,827 of record NC_135734.1, on the reverse strand, counting down.
CTGTCCTCCTTTTCTCCACACATCCCTTCTTACAGCTTTATAGGTCTAATGTAAATTACGCCACTCCCATGAGACACTGAAGGCATCCCAGCCCTCCTGCATTACAGCTACCCACTCTACAGAGTTACATTAAAGCCACAGTGTGAGATCACAGTCCTCTCTGGTTTCTCCTTACTGTATTTGAGTCTCCTCAGCCCCCCGTGTCTTGTTTCACCTGCTATCCGCTGTCACATTCCTGCAGTACTGCTCCGTATTGTCTTCAGCCCCGCTGCCACTGTTCAAGCTGCATTACTCCAATCGTTTTTAACTTAACTGTTCTTCTTCTAAGGCGCCAAACTATCTCTAGAGCTCTCTCCGATGAATTGCACTCGTGTGACTCATTTTCATTGGCTGATGATTTTCGGAGGAGACGTAATGCTGCCTGGATTACATTATTTATGATACAGATTTATGTTTGCTGGCAATGTTTTGTTCTGATGCATGAAGTCGGATGATGCTCTTATCCATGTTTTACTTACTCCCATGATACTTTGCACTAATTGTGGGCATGGCTTCCTGTTATCCCTTTCACTGAACCAGCCAGTCTGTGAGAGTTAATGCTTCATGTGGCTTTCTGTTGCTGAGAGATTTTGGGGAAATTGCGATGCGGGAACACACCCTGTCACCAGCCTTTAAAGTGGAGATGAAACACTGAACAATGTCACTGTGGTTCGTTTGATGTTTACTGTGCGCAACATATGACACTGCAATCAAACTCGTATGTTTTAGCTGATTATGATATGTAAACAACTGTTGTGTGTAGTTTACTCCTACAACCTCGTCATAAAGTCGTTACAAAGCTAAGGGCCTTGCGGTGTGATTGATGTGGACCATTTAAAGATACAACCACCACAGCAGGTTCAATAAATGCTTCTGTCAGACGGGCATTCAACCAACCAACAGATATAACTCACCTGTTATGCCTCATCATAATCCACAGATCAATAATATTCCAACAATAACAGTCCTCATACACTCCCAAAGGTCCAGACGATCTAAATCCAGCAAAATATTGAATCCAGTCACGTTCTTAAATCCATAGATGTCCACAATCTGTCATTGCATCATTTCAGAGCTTTATATTTTTCCTCCTACTGTCCTAATGACTCCAATTTGCATGTCAACATGCCGACAGGTTGATACAAAAATGGCGGCTGCACTCTGACCTTTTGATTGACACTTCACTTGAGCCAATAGGAGCTTCCATGTCCTCTCCACAGCCCACAATAGCCAACAAAAGCCTGTGTTGAAAGGAAGGGCCTGTCAACAGCAAGCAATGTGACTTATGGGTCTTGTAGTCAGTCAGTACATTTACATGCACAGTTAAGCTACAGTTACAGCTCAACTAGACTAGACTTTAACATCACAGACCAAACAAGTTAGCTAGCAAAAAGTCACGGCTCTGGATGTAGATTTCTCCATGTTGTTACCGGCTTCTTCTTCTCTTACACATTTAATGCTATTGGACTTCTGGGTCAAAGCCCGGGGCGGAAACTGTGGAGCATGCTCAGAGCGCCTCCGCCAGTTTGGGTCTGATTGACTGTATACATGCAGGAGTCACATTATCTGGGTGTGTTAGTCCCACTTAAAAAGAAAATCAACTTGGTGTGATTTCAGTCAGACAAATATGTTTACATGTATTTTAAAAGTCTGGTTTAAGTTGGACTAACACAATAAATGTTATGTAAACGCGCTGTATTACACTCCTGAGCTCAAGAGGATAATAGACCGTTATTATCATTATTATTACTGTAAATGATGGCTCTTCTGTTCACTTCTGTCTTAAGGAAACTCAGTCCATCTTATCAATTTAGATTTTTCTAGAAGTGTTTCCATATACAGTAAATATATATATATATATATATATATATATATATATATATATATATAATCCTGACTGTAAAGGAGAGAAACTTAAAATTGTTACCTTTTAAATGTACATGTACCAAAAAAAGCAGCTTTCGATGTACTTTGGGTCCGCCTCGGATAGGTGTATTAGGAACTAAACCTATAGGACCTTCTGGAAATATTCTTGCTGCAAAATCCACTTCTTTATTGTCTGTCGGCTTCACATGTTGCAAACCCAAAAATGGCTAAATACACCATTTCCAGAGAGTAACAGAACCATAAAGATGTCTTGTTTCACTCTTGAATGCCACACAATGAGAGATAAAAATAAATCTTCCCTTTGAGCAGATTTTGAAGAAACCAGTGATATTTGAGGATATTGATGAGTTCAGTCAGGATGATTTTCCTCTCTGCTCTGAACAGTAATTCTGCAGCAGCTGGAGCAATGTGTTGACACTGACAGCAATGCAGAGAGACACACTGAAAGGAATTTTAGGGCTGCTGGCAACTGTAAATTATCACCCGCTGCTCAACGCTGTAGCTGCAGGATTATGCAACTGTGTATCTCTAAATGAAAAATTTCCATTGATGCCTCAGGACAGGGAGGTGAATTTTAAAAAACAGTGGAGAAAGGGAGAGAGAGGAAAATAAGAGAGGAGGAATGAAGAAGCGAGAAGACAGAAACGGAGCAAGAAAAGATGCTTCACTTTGATGTTGATGCTTCGGCTACATTGTCCTTAACTTTCCTGCCAACAAAGCACATTTGATTTCAAGCGAGTTGAAAGAGGATGAGAGGCAGAAACAGAAGGAGAGAACATCTGCATCCTTAGCTGCTCTGACTGTAGATACTCTGTGGATGATGTGTGTGTGTGTGTGTGTATTTTGAGCTGATGTAAATGTAAGAATGTCAAAGAATCACAGATTTCTTTCATCTATTTTTAGCCGTGTTTTGGCGGCACGTCTGTCGGGATGGAAATGACTGTCTGTCGGATGGTTGGACCACTGTGGTCCAGACTCAAATATCTTAAGTACTGGATGGAAGGTGTCGTACAGACGTTCATGTTCCTCAGAGGATGAATCCCTCTGGTTTTGGAGATCTGTGACTTTTCTCAATGCACCACAGTGAGGTTTTCATTTGTGGTTTTGAGTGAAATATATTGGATTGATTGGAGGGACTGCTGTGAAATTTGCTACAAACATGTATTATCTCTTCAGAATTCAATTCAATTCAATTCAATTTTATTTATAAAGCCCAATATCACAAATCACAATTTGCCTCACAGGGCTTTACAACATACGACATCCCTCTGTCCTTATGACCCTCACAGCTGATCAGGAAAAACTCCCCAAAAAACCCTTTAACGGGGAAAAAAACGGTAGAAACCTCAGGAAGAGCAACTGAGGAGGGATCCCTCTTCCAGGACGGACAGATGTGCAATAGATGTCGTACAGAACAGATCAGCATGATAAATTAACAGTAATCCGTATGACACAATGAGACAGAGAGAGAGACAGAGAGAGAGAGAGAGAGATATGCAGGTAATGACAGTAGCTTACAACAACATTATTGAAAGTAATAATATTATAGTTATAGTTCTGGCTACTGTGGTACAATATGTTGAAAGTATGTATTAATATCTGGCAGTATACATGTGTGACAATAGTCATATGTGTATAATAACAGTAGAAGTATGACTAATGACTAATGATGGCAGCAGCAGCAGGAGGCATCTGGCAGGACCACGGCAGCAGCACAACCACACACGTCACGCTGTCCAGGCACCGCTGTGATATGAGTTAATCTGAGAGACAGTGGAGCACAAAGGCTCCGGAGAAGAAGCCGAGTTAGTGACATCCAGAATGGCCGAGTTAGCAAGATGCAGTAATAGAATACAAGAGAGAGAGAGAGAGAAGGAGAGAAGGTGCCCGGTGTATTATAGGGGGGTCCTCCGGCAGACTAGGCCTAAGTCAGCCTAACTAGGGGCTGGTACAGGACAAGCCTGAGCCAGCCCTAACTATAAGCTTTATCAAAGAGGAAAGTCTTAAGTCTAGTCTTAAATGTGGAGACGGTGTCTGCCTCCCGGATCGTAACAGGAAGATGATTCCACAGGAGAGGAGCCTGATAGCTGAAGGCTCTGGCTCCTGATCTGCTTTTGGAGACTTTAGGGACCACGAGTAACCCTGCGTTCTCAGAGCGCAGTGTTCTGGTGGGATAATATGGCACTATGAGCTCTCTAAATCTGGATTTTACAGGGAGCCAGTGCAGAGAAGCTAAAACAGGAGAAATATGATCTCGTTTCTTAGTTCCTGTTAGTACACGTGCTGCTGCATTCTGAATTAGCTGGAGAGTTTTTAAGGACTTACTAGAGCTACCTGATAATAGAGAGTTAAAGTAATCCAGCCTTGAGGTAACAAAAGCGTGGACCAGTTTTTCTGCGTCTTTTCGGGTCAGGATAGGCCTAATTTTTGCAATATTACGCAGATGAAAAAATGCAGTCCGCGAGGTTTGTTTTAAATGAGAATTAAAAGACAAATCTTGATCAAATGTTACTCCGAGGTTTCTTACGGTAGTGCTAGAGGCCAGAGCAATGCCATCTAGAGAAACTATGTCATCAGATAAAGACTCTCTGAGTTGTTTGGGGCCAAGAACAATAACTTCAGTTTTGTCTGAATTTAACATCAGGAAATTGGTGCTCATCCAAGTTTTTATGTCTTTAAGGCAGTTAGGGAGTTTAGTTAATTGATTACTTTCTTCTGGCTTCATCGATAAATACAACTGAGTATCATCCGCATAACAATGGAAATTTATAGAGTGATTTCTAATGATGTTACCTAAAGGAAGCATATATAGAGTAAATAGGATTGGTCCGAGCACAGAACCTTGCGGAACTCCAAAACAAACTTTGGTACGTAAGGATGATTCATTATGAACATCAACAAACTGAAAATGATCAGATAAATAAGATTTAAACCAGCTTAGTGCAGAACCTTTTAGGCCAATTAAGTGATCCAGTCTCTGCAGTAGAATTTGATGGTCAGTTGTGTCAAACGCCACACTAAGATCTAATAAAACAAGTACAGAGACAAGTCCTTTGTCTGAAGCAATCAGAAGATCATTTGTAATTTTAACTAGTGCTGTCTCAGTGCTATGATGCACTCTAAATCCTGACTGAAATTCCTCAAATAAATTATTATCATGGAGAAAATCACACAGCTGGTCTGCGACTACTTTCTCAAGGATCTTTGACATAAAGGGAAGATTAGATATTGGTCTATAGTTGGCTAACACCTCTGGATCCAGGGTGGGCTTTTTTAGTAGAGGTTTAATTACAGCTACCTTAAAAGACTGTGGTACATAGCCTGTTAATAAGGATATATTGATCATATCTAATATATGAGTGTTAACTAAAGGTAAGACCTCCTTAAGTAGCCTAGTTGGGATGGGGTCTAAGAGACACGTTGATGATTTAGATGAAGAAATCACTGCGGTCAATTCTTGAAGAGAAATTGGTGAGAAGCAATCTAAATATATATTAGGTCTTACAGCTGTGTTTGAGGTTAGATAGGTACTATCTGAGGACAGGAGGTCATGAATTTTGCCTCTAATAGTTAGAATGAGGTGAGACATCTTTGACAGTCGTATGACTTTAGCTCAGTATGTCTGTTTATGACTAAATACCTGCAGAAGGCCTGTCATAGTAATTATGTTATTGACTTATCGTATGATACATGGACCTTGATCATTTTACAGAGCTCCATATTACCCGTTGTGTTTATGTGTGCATTTGTTTACCTACAAATGTCACCAGCGTTGGGGTAACGGGTTACAGAAGTAACGGTTTATAGTAATATATTTATTTTTAGCAGAAACAAAGAAAGGAAACTGGTTACCAACAGAATTTCAGGTAATATTACATTTACAATGTCACATAACGGGTCGTCGAACAAAATTAAGTGTTTATTGTTTTTGTATTTCATCCATGCTGATCCACACCGCTTTGCTTCTGCCAGTGCACCACCAGAACAAATATCCTCCGAAGGTATTTGTGTCTTTTTATGTCATTACGGTCTACATTGTAGAAGGCAACATATTCTTATAGAGCGGTTTGTATGATATCCTACTAACTGTATTTAATGTTAAGTTACGGAGGTTAGGTTTAGGAAGAGAAACCTGGTAAGGATGCACCTTAAAATTCTCAAATATACTCAAACTTCACATGAATCCCAACACGCGATTCCAGGGAAAAAGTCCTGGGCAAAAGTCTGTTTGTTTGTGACCCATCCATCCCAACCTGGTTCCTGGCAAGTGCTCGGGGCTTTACTGTCGTCAGTGCATTGGTCACATGATGGCAGCCTTTTAGAGTATGTGGAATATGTACAAATTTGGGCGCATTGCTTTTGGTAGGAACACATACGAAAAATTTGTCAGAACAGGCTGTAGAAGGATCCCGGTGATCGGCACATCTTTGTGATGTCATCAAATGTCTGTTAGTATGTTGGATGTTTCCACTCACATCTCGTACAACTCATGAACAGCGCTGGCACACTGTCCATTCTTATACACAACTTGCTGATGTTGTTGTAGCTGATCAGCAGGCGGGTCTTTCAACTCCGGAATATTAACTTGCGCTTGTCATAGTGACTGACTCGCACGCCATTCTGTTTGTTGTGCTAACCTGAGCATTTGTTTATTGTGTTTCATATGACAGGCCCACAAATATTAATCCATATCTCATAATTGATCAGACTTTGGTTCTCTGCCTCACCCTCCCTGTGTGTGCCCAAGGGCATCCATGTTTTCACAGACATGGATGTAAACCGTGTATCTTGACTAGTTCACGGAGGAACACAACCGCAAGATGCTAATTCTAGTTTATCATTAAGTTCAGTCACACTTGTTTTGACAAATAAATACTATTATTTTAAAGGTATTCATGAAATTTGTAAATTTATTTTATGACTGTTGTTAAAATGGCTTTACATTTGCTGAAGACGGCATTATGACTTCTTTAGGTCTCAAAACTCAAGGTTTAGGTGTTGGGACTCAACTTGGGACTTGAGTGAAAAGACTTGTGACTTTCAAAACAACGACTCTGACACTGTTAATAACACGGACTAAGATGGTGAACATGGTAAACGTTATACCTACCGTTGCTGTGTGCCTGAGTGCAGCTTCACGGAGCTGTCAGCGTGGCAGATTCTCTGTTCTCCTTCACTCTCACCGTTCATCTTAGTTTGGAATCGCTTTAGTTTTATTCAGCGAGCTGCCGTGACTCAGGAAAAGCTGTGATGAAGCTCATGACTCGTAGCTGATGCAGCTCTCTGCACAACAGATTATTATTTAAATGCATCAGGTGAGTGTATGGCTGTTTCCTCTGCATATTCAACTGAAGTGTTAGACGTGTGTGTGTGTGTGTGTGTGTGTGTGTGTGTGTGTGCGTGTGTGTGACAGTACACCATCTGTGTGTTTTGGCCACAGGTCATTTGGCCAGCTTCACTGCCATAACGTTCCACACCATTTACTCAAATCAGACAACTGCTACCTAGCTGTCTGCCTCACACACATACACACACACACACACACACACACACACACACATCAATCACTGAGCTTCAGGGTGAAAAGTTGGATTTATAAATAAACTTTATAAAGGGATTTGCATGCCGACAGTTATGAAATGCAGGACAAATTTTAACTCGGGTTCTCAGACTTCCTCGTGTCCACTGTCAGCACACAGATGCACACAGACGGGGCACCGAATCAGTGTGTAAAATAAGATTGCACTTCCATCAGTTTGCCAAAACAGTCACTTTCTTTATTTCCAAAAATAACTACAGAAAATTTCAAACGTACCTTATACAAGAGTACGAAAAAAAAAATGTTATTGAAACATGATTGAAGTGATTCTGTTTCCTCACAGTTCAGCTGCTTTATGTAACTCACTATGAGTTGTTTTCATAGCTATTCACTGCACGATGTTTCAGGAAACAGCCTGTCAGGAAAGTTTAATAAAAAGGCTTAAATTTGCTTAACTCTGAGAGTCAGTGTGGCTCTTCGGGATTAGCTGAGACAGCACAGACTCTGTCCAAACACACCAGTAGTCCTTAAATTATATTCTCCCTGACTCTACAACAACAGCTTTAAATTTCGAGTCATGTTTTATTCTTCACATGGCTGCTCAAGCAATCATCAACAGAAATCATTACCACGGAGGAAGAAAAGTCCGATCTAACTGTGTAAATTGAGCTGTGTTTCCTTTTAATTTTACATTCCTGGAGATGGATATCTTTAAAGGGACAGTTCACCCTAAAACCAAAAATACATATGTCTGTCTTCTCTCTGGTATAACGGAACTAGATGTCTCAAAAAATGTGTACACTGATTTACAGACGTTTGTTTTCGCCATGTAAATCAATTGGAAAAAGTCTTTTGGGCCTCAGGGCGTCACATGATGGTGTAATTATACTGTTTGGCCACAGCCAAAATTGGCTTCAAAACCCGGCCCACTTCCTGGGGACCAGTGTTGGGTAAGGGTTACTTTAAAAGTAATCAAAGTACATTACTGCGTTACTTTTTAAAAAAGTAACCAGTTACTTTACTGCATTACTCCCTGAGTAAAGTGACTCAATTACTTTAAAAGTACTTCCAACGTTACTCCCTGAGAAAAGTAACTCAAGCACTTTTAAAGTACTTTTGAGTATTCAACATTTCCTAATGGGACCACGGGGCGCTAAGCCTACATTTTTTTGTCTCCAAAATTAAAGTTATGGACCACTTGCCCTTCACTGAGATCCAGTTCTCCCATCACAGCCGTCACTTTGACCAGTAGAAACACACAACGATCTGCTGCCGTAGACAACTGTATGACAACAACACCCCAGCGTTTTTAATATTTCCTCTAGGGATGTTACCACACAGAGTAAAAGGGGGAAATGATGGTGTGAAACAGCAGAGGCACTTTGTCAACCCGCTGAGTTAACGTTACTGTCATTAGCATCAAGCTAGCAAACAATGGTACATCCTCACGGTCGGACATAAAGTAATAACATTAACAAATAGCGGCGGGGCTTTTACTCACCACAACTGCAGAGGCTCCCAGCTTCATTTGAAACAAACTACATTATAGACGGTCCGTTATTTATTAATCCCTCTGTGTGTTTATATATTTACTTTTTATCCACTCCGTTGTCTTTGTAAAGTTAACATATCGCACTGTCATTTCAAACTCAACACTTGTTTCAAATTAAAAGCCCCTTATAACCTCGGCTAAGAGAATCCCTCCATTTTCTAAATAGGCTTTTATTCTGAAACATTTGTCAGAACTTCCTGTGGAAGATACAGTAGCTTGATAGTTTACATATGGCGCTTCAAATGTAGCTCCTGCCATCTGCTGACGCTTTTAGGTGAGTACAACAACATGTCGGCTGGCACATGAACACACACAGAGACTCAAATAATAGTAAAATAAAGATAGGACAAGAATAACCCGATGACATCACACACGCCGTGAAAGACAACCGGGGATAATTGGTGAGTACCAGCGTGTAGTGTGTACCAGGCATAATGCAAGTCCTGAGTCTGAAATATGTCTGTCAGCGAGTCCTACTCCACCTGTTTAGACTCCACCGTAGACAACGGCAGTATTTCTCCGACCACGTAGCGAGCCACAAGTTCCGTGGCTTCTTTCAGACTGATAGGTTTAACGTTATCTCTGTTATTAGAACCAAACGACAGCCGTTGCTGTTTCGGAGCTGAAGGACCAGCGTTCTAAAAGTAACGGAAGTAACTGATGTCTTGTTTGAAAATGTACTTAAGTATTTGATTACTCAAACAGCAAATTAACGCATTAGGTTACTTGTTACTGCAAAAAGTAATCAAAGTACTCTAACGCGTTACAAAGTAACGCGTTATACCCAACTCCGCTGAGCACCTGCTCACGGACAAGAGGCTCGTGACATTGTGAGATGTAAACATTAATGGCGTCCTCCTCAGCTGAGCTGTAACAGTAGCTAGCTCAGTGGTGCTAAGTGAGCTCGCAGTAGATGCATGCTTCCTTCTGCACCGTGACAGAGGTTGTACTTTGGTAGAAAGAAAATAGTTCCAACATGAAACTTCTCACAACAAGGTCTGTGGATTTTCTTGAGTAACTGGGTCATGATTTCTGGAAAAGAGACATTGATGTTGAGTTTTTCAGATGTAGTTTTTGGCGCTTTGAGCACCACAAGCCGAGTGCCATCTATTTCTATTACAACAGAGAGAAGGCAGACGTCTCTACAGCCTTATCATTCTGATTGATGATAATATAAATTCTGTAATACTGTGATACTGTGAAACCGAGATGGTTATTGTACTGTGAAAATTTCATACCATTGCAACACTATATAAAACTGCTTTATTTAGTGTTTTTACTGGTTTAAATCAGAAGAGACCTCTATGGATAATTCAGCTCCCAGTAAAACCTCCTGAACATGTGGATCTTAAGTACATCGACATGCCAAACAGCATCAGAGAAACACTGATTTGTAACATGAAACTGCTTTGTCCTGTCTTTTAACCGGTCTACTTCACTCGGTCTGTTTTTGAGAGGAGACCTCTGTGAATAATTCGCCTCCTGATTTTAACGTCCTGAACAATGAACACTGAAGGAATTCTATCCAGGCGAAGTTTCAGCAGGTTGCAAACTTCAGTCCTCACCACTAGATGCCACTAAATCCCCCTAAATCTTACACACTGAACCTTTAAAGGACAACTTCGGTATTTTTCAACCTGGGCTCTATTTCCCCATGTGTATGTGTGCGTATGATTCATGGGTACCACTCGTTCTAAAATTGGTTCAGTATTGAGCTGCGAAACGAGCTAAAACGGGGGCAAGTGCTTTTTTCCACCACTGACCAGTTCAGATCGCCAGTGCTATCTCTGTAGATAGCATATGGTAGCAGCCCTGGGCCAGTGGTGAGTGTCAATGAGTGGAGTCAGCTGTCAGTCAGTGTTGGAGCAGAAAGGCGGAAGTTGTCCCCGCTCGGTATTGTAAATGAGTATGTGTGTGTGAAGTGTGTGTTTTTTCGCCACTGACCAGTTCAGATCGCCAGTGCTATCTCTGTAAATAGCATGCTAACTTAGCCTTTCCCTTACCTCTGGGCTGTGTGATGTCACGAGCTTTGCTCCACTGTGTCTGTAGCTCTCTCTACTCGTGGGACAGCCGTTTCCTTGAGGAAGAGGTGTTTCGGGATTGGATGTCTTCTCTTCTTCGGCTGGCAGTAGTCATCTTGGGAGAAGTGAGCACTGCAGACCCGATGGTCTGCAAGGCGCAGTGTCTGGACAGGAGTGTTAGCATCCATTTGTAGCACAACTAGCCACAACTTCAGCATCTCGCCGTCCGACAAAGGCAGCCTGTGAAAGCTGTATGGGGTGTTGTGCGACATCCTGTTCTTGCGTTCGGGAAAAAGGCCCGTTTATTTGAGCACTCCAAAAACTCCGGTAACACTCCAGGGGGTAGCACGTAAAAGACTCCATCCTCTGACTCTTCTAGCGTAACACACACTTCACACACACATACTCATTTACATTACCAAGCGGGGACGCCATCCCCCTCTCTGCTCCAACACTGACTGACAGCTGACTCCATTTGCCCCCATTACCGTTTTAGCTCGTTTCACAAAGGCAACGTTGTCCTTTAAGAGCCAGCAGGATCACAGAAGTTTGGCTGCAGTCAGTGCTGACACATTACCATCTCATTTAAACTCAATCTGCATCATCTGATCATTCGAATCATGTTTCATATTCAGTTCATCAAAACCAGCAACAGGAACATATCCATTCCCCGCACCGTGTCCAACTACTCGTAAACTACAAACAGTGTGATGAACATTTCTATTTCTTTGCCAGATGGACTTATTTATTCACATCAGGAGGTCGTTGTGCGCTCATGTATAAATGTTGAATTATGGCAATTGTGTAATGTGCTCATATTTATTTCCATAATGTATTTTTTCTGGTCGGGGAGAAAAGCATTTGCCTCCTGTTGAGAGACAGATTGTGTGAAATGAACTCAGCCGCTCGCTTTGCTGTCTTATCCCGCCGCCTTTTTCTTTATCTCTCTCTCTTGTCCTGGCTTTTCTTTTCCATCCTCTCCTCTTTGCTTCTGCCAATCGCTCCGTCTGTCCTCTAACACTCCCTCCCTCCTCGTATCTCTGTCTCGTGTTCTCTGGCTCGGTCAGAAAGTCAGGGTTTAAAAGGTGCTACATGAAAGTGTTTCCTCACAGTGTACAGTAACAGTGGAGTGAGTGATGAAACTCACTGTCTACTGTCTCACAGTAGAATAGATATAGATGGCGTGTCTTCTCTCCTGCGTTATTCTGTAATGACCCCTCTGCCTCTTTTATCTCTTACAGCTGCATATGCATCGATTTAAACAGAAAAAAAGGCCCAACTGTGCAGCTGCTACAGTGTCTGAGTTTTAAACCTACAGAATATGCGTCTATTACATTTACTAAATTATACCATGTTGGATCATTTGATTAACAATCACTGAAAATAAAACTGTAGAATGTAAAATAGTAATGCTTTAAATTCTGATTATGGTTTGAGAACCTTGTGATATAACTCTCCACACACTAAAGACCAGGCAGTTAAAAACTGACCCAGTTTGGATCAGCATCCCAGCTGGCACCGGATGCATTATGACCTCAGAAAGACGTTGGACTCTTAGATCGGACAGACGTTAAATTTGGATCAGAATAAAAATTGGATAAAGCATCATTTATACATCTAACGACGTTAGAATTTCATGTTGTGTTGACATTTTGCAGACTGTTTTGTTTTCCATACCTTACAACAAGATGACGTTGGCGTGAGACGTTTGGAAGATGTTGGATTTTGGTGACTCAACAACACAACACCAACAAAATAGACATTAGATGTTGTGGTCAGCTGACGTCACAACATAAATTCCAAATATCAGCATCTAATGACGATGGTGGCCAGCTGGGATAGCACCAACACAATGCTGTGTTAACTTTGCCCACTTATGACCCAGTGTTGGTGTTATTTTTCTACGTTTCTGTTGGGCAAACCCAAACTCCACCATCCATCCGTCTTCAAGTGCTTATCCAAAGCTGGGTCGTGGGGGCAGCAGGCTGAGCAAACAATTCCAGACGTCCCTCTCCCCAGCAACGCTTTCCAGCTCCTCCTGAAGACCTCCCGAGGCGTTCCCAGACCAGATGAACTGTATAATTCCTCCAGCGTGTTCTGGGTCTGCCCCGGGGCCTCCTACCACTGGGACATGCCTGAAACACCTCCAGCGGGAGGCGCCCAGAAGGATCCTGATCAGATGCCCAAACCACCTCAACTGACTCCTTTCGAGGGGCAGAGGAGGGCAGGAGCAGTGGCTCTACTCCAAACTTCCTCCGGATTTCCAAACTCCTCACCCTATCTCTAAGGCTGATCCCAGACATCCTTCTGAGGAAACCCTTTTCAGCCACTTGTATCTGCAGCCTCATTCATTTGCTCACTATCCAGACCGTAGGGCAGAGATTGGATGTAGATAGACCAGTAAATCGAAAGCTTCGCCTTCCGGCTCAGCTCAGTCTTCACCCCAACAGTCTTGAACAGCACCCGCATCACTGCAGACGCCGCACCAAACCACTGATCCATCTCACACTCCTTTCTACTCTGACTCATGAACAAGACCCGGAGATACTTGAACTACTTCACTTGGGGCAGTAACTTTCTCCCAACCCAGAGGTGGCAATCCACCGGTTTCCGACAGAGAGCCATGACCTCAGATTTGGAGGTGCTGACTCTCTGACTCCTGACCACTTCGCACTTGGTTGCAAACTGCCCCAGTGCATGCTGGAGGTCACGTTGTGATGATGCTAACAGAACCACATCATCTGCAAAAAGCAGAGATGTAATTCCGAGGTCACCAAACCGGACCCCCTACAGACCGTACCCAAACTAAAATGTGGTTATTTTGACTTGTTTCAGACACGACAAGCTTATATTTTACCTTCAAACTGTTAGGTTTAATGTTAATCTTACAAAACAATGTGTATATGACATTTAAATCTGCGAGGGATTAATGTACTATAAACAGTTAGCAAAAGTTATTTGTTGTCCAACATAGAAGTTAGCGTGTTGGCCTTTTTTAGCGTTAACTAGTTTGTCCAAAGTGTTGTCTGATGGTGTCGGAAGCCAAAAGTGTTTATAGCTGCACACTCAGAAGCAGGTCGCAGTAGAGACGAACAAGACATGGTAATCGTTAAAATATGGAGAAAAGGCACTCATAAAAAAAAAACCCAAAAGCGACAGAAATAGTTCTCTAACGAAAAAAAGAGAGTCTGGGAGAGACAAGCTCACTTTTACACCTTAACTCAGCTGGCTAATTGCTGCATGACTGTTGGATCACCAGTTTCTTTAGAACAATTCTGACGTCAGCACAGGTTTCTGGAGCTGTTGGAGCTTCCAGCATGCAGCTCTGATGGAGCATACTGGTTGCTATACTTCATATTCTGTGTGCGGTTGTAACTAATGTTTATTCTCTGTTTGCTTCCCTGCAGCATATCTAACTTCACCCCTAAAGTGGGAGAGAAGGACACCCAGAGAGCGATTCGACAAGCCTTCAACGTGTGGCAGGCGGTCACTCCGCTCTCCTTCCAGGTCAGAGGAAACAACAGACATTTCAGATTTACATTATCACTAATGGACAGTTCTCTTCTTACAGTAGCTTCACTGGTGTGTCGCCATTTGATATTTTTGTGAGGTCTTACTTTTAATTTTAAAGGTATTCAGGGTATCAAGATCAAATTATATAAATATGTTTATGCCTTCATGCCGGTGATAGCCATGGCCGGAGGCAGTATCTTTTTTATGGTTGGTTTTAAAATGTCTGTGAAGCATCTGTGTATTAGAACTTGTAGCTTCTTTGCAGTAACATCCATATTTAAGGTTGTGTTCAGTGTCATGTCTACATGTGAGTCTGGACGGACTTGGAAGTAAACTGTAACTGCAAGGCAGTAACTGTAGTTTTCACTCTGTGTGTCTGTATGTTTCTCACTTGACTTTCTCACTCTGCTCCTCTCGTGTGCCGTTCAGGAGGTGCCGTACTCAGAGATCAAGAACGAGGGTAAGGAGGCTGACATCATGATCTTCTTCGCCTCGGGTTTCCATGGTGACAGCTCTCCTTTTGACGGAGAGGGGGGTTTCCTGGCCCACGCCTACTTCCCTGGCGCCGGCATCGGAGGAGACACACACTTTGACTCTGACGAGCCCTGGACACTGGGCAACGCCAACCATGATGGTGAGACTTTCCTTAAAATGTAATGAATTAGATTCTTTGTACTTGGTCAGTCAAATACTTCAGCTTTATTTGGACTGAACTTATTTCTCAAAGGGAGGTGAGGTGATTTAAGACTGGCCTGTCAGGAGTGTGCGTGTTTCAACCCCACAACAGTAGTAATTACAGCCCCGCCATCTTCTGAAATGTTGTTCAGTAAACTCTCTGGTCCGTCTTTAAGGACAGTCCAGGTTAGGGTTAAACTTTCTGTAGGTTTAATGCTAAAATGGAAGGTCTGGAGGGACAAGTCTGCCCATCCGGAGAGCCGGGGCACAAAACCCCTCGGGAAGAAAATGACAAAGTCCACAACTTCACCTTCAGGGGTGTGTGGACACTGGAGAAAAGCCAACATGCCATCCAATGCAAAGTCACCAGTCGCCATCCCCTTGAGGCCAGGCCCCAGCTCAACCCTAACCTCAGTGCTGCCAGCAGCATATGCTTGTCTCACAAGTACACACGGCCGGTACAGTGAAACTGCGAATGGTTAGATGGTTCAGTCAGTAATGGTTCCTTCGATCGCTCCAGCGTTACGTGGATAACTGTTTCAATTCTCAAACTATTACATGACAACGAGTGCTGACCTCTGGGTATGCATGCCTTTTTTGGCAGTCGTGCTGGCTTGGCTTGGCTTGGTTTGGGCCGTCAGCCCAGCATGGCAGGGATTTGCGTCTCCATTCCAACATGGCTGCCTGCTTGAAGGTGTGTCTTAAACTGATGACAGCTTGTCTTGAGTGATGACGTTTAAAAACACCAGACTGATCCATGGCTAAAGTCCCCGGTTATTTTTGCTGCGTGTTCTTCCACAGCAGGGCAGGTTAAAGAAGTTTACCTGTTGGAGGTGAGCTGTTTGCAGAGGTGCAGCAAGAGCCTGTTGTCTGCAGCTCTTCATCAACATCTCACTGTGACTGCGGTCAGCAAGACTTCACCGCTACTCGCTTGAGGGCAGGTGGCCTGGCTTTTGGACCTACTCCTGAGAAGGTCCATCTCCGGCGTGGCTTTGCGTGGCATGGCTCGTCTAAACTGACAATGGGAACACAAATCTGTGCGGCGTGGCTTTACTCGGTACGGCCAAGAGTGACAATGGAAAGAGAGTATAGATAACTTCAAGCCAATCGCTGGCTCTTGTAGCGTTGACAGCTCATTCAAATGTCGGCCCTATCGACTTTCAATGGTACTTTCTGTGCCTGCCATGGTGACCATGGGTAACAGGGCATCAGGGTTTGATCCCGGAGAGGGAGCTTGAGAAATGGCTACCACATCCAAGGAAGGCAGCAGGCGTGCATATTACCCACTCCCGACTCTGAGAGGTGACGAAACAATATCACGGAGTGAATGTTTAAAACAACAGCACAACTTATTTTATTATTTCAACTGTAACCTTGAGAGAATCAAGGACTGTCTGAATCAAGTCAGTGTTGAAGTGTGTAAAATGAATGACAGCTGAAGTACCAACTGATTAAATTAATATTTATTATTTGTTAATATATCATTTGTATATAAAATGCTTTTAATGTGAAGTGTCCTCGGTCCTCGCTTCGCTATCTTTGAGCTCCACACTGTTTAGTCATTGGATAAAAAATGGAGGGGGGAAAAAAATCACTTCACTTTGTAGTTTTTTTTTCTTTCTTCGTCTATCTCTGTTTGACATATGACTTATGCCAGATTCCCTCTGCTTGAATAACTAACGTGTTGATAGAGAGGGAGAGACGCAGAGAGGGGGAGTGATGGAGGGGGAGAGGAATCTGGTTGGAGAGATTAGCAGAAAAGAGAATTAGCTTTGACAGAGAAGCTCTAAATTTGCCATACCACATTACAGCGAGTGTGTACGTCTCATTCCAGTACGAACTGTCCCAGGAAATCTCTCTCAGCATTCATGCATCAAGGCTGTTTGATTTCAGTGAAGCCGAGTTTGTGCACACACATGCGTTCGTTTAATACTGCTGATTTTGTCAGTATATATTATATATGGTCTTAAGAGTATAGACCGAACCAGTTAATCATCTATCAGTGTGTGTGTGTGTGTGTGTGTGTGTGTGTGTGTGTGTGCGTGCGGTCACCCAGGTGCTCTCGTGCACACCCTCAGGAGCGTCTCTTTATCTCTAAAATCCCTCCACACACAGACAGACACACTGAGTAATTGAAAGATTGGAAACTAGATAGTGAGACGGCAAAGTTCTCAGACGCCACGGAAACTAATTCACAGTATCAGCTTCAGAAGGACGTCGCGAGGACAAACAGGCCTCGTCTTTACCTCGGCTTTATAACCAGTTTTTTTTTTCCTGTCACTGCTGAGGGACGGCGTCTGCGACTGACCTGTTAACACTGGCACAAGAGAGACGAAAAACACATCAAAGACACAAACAGCTGAATGCAAACCATCTGTCTCCCGTTCTGTCATGTGATGATGGCTCTAAATGAAAAGTCAAAGGCTCTGCAAAGTCATAAGAATTTATCTCGTGGGGACCTTTAACGTCTGCAGAAAACTTCACGGTAATCAAACCATCAATCCAAAAGTGTCAGCCTGATGGAGGCGCCAGAGGAAAAGTCAGGGCATCACCAAATTCAGCAGGATTCATCCTTTGCGGACTATTAAAGGAATAGTTTGGATTTTTTTTAAAGTGGGGTTGTATGGGGCACTTATCCATAGACAGTAGATGTGTGTGATATACAGACCAAAGTCACTGAATGTAACAATCTCATTTTCCAGGCCTGGAAAAGTCATTGAACATTTTGGAAAAGTCATGGCATTTTGTTGGGTGAAATGAAATTGTTACAGTAATCTTCCGTGGATAAACTTCCGCGTAATGTAGCAAATTTATTTTCAGTAGCTAACGATGTCATGCAGCTCGACTACACGTCGACGTGTGACGTTTTGTTAACAGTCATGAATGTTTCGCCCTTGTTTGTCAACGACCTTTTTTCCATGAGGAAAACACATGATGTCAAGCTAAACATAGATCTTGAGAATAAAAACTAGGACAAAATCTATGATTCATTTTCGTTGATATGACAAGGCGTGATGAAAATGTTAGCGGTGGACTATCAGACATTGAAACCCAAGAACAGCCGTGCTTGTTACTGTCATCAAATGCTAGCAGTTAGCGCTTTATATTTAAACATTTTTTTGTTGTTGTTGTTTTTTGGTCTTGTTAATTGATTATTGTTTACTTTTGTCTAGGGCTGACCCAAAAAATTTGAAGCTTCGAAGCTTCGTTCGATGGCATGGGATTCGATTGTGAAAAAAAAAATTCGAAGCTTCGGCGCTTTTTTTTTTTTCCATTTTTTTGGGGGAGGCCTTAAACGCAACACTAACCCCCACCAGTCGAATACTGACAACGAGCGCACTCAGAGCTGGCAGACGTGTTCGAGAGGTCATCAGATGTGTGGTTGCACTTTAAAATATGCCCCGACAACCCCCAGAAAGCAGAGTGCCAGATTTGCCAAAAGCAATTGGCATATCACAACTCAACAACAAATTTGGGAAATCACTTGAAAAACGTAAGTAGTAATTAAAAAAGAAAAAATCTCAGACAAGGAAATAGAAAGCCCAGCGCGCAATGGAGACCTATTATCCTGCTTGAACACAGACGACTAAATACTTTCAACAATGTGACTCAAAATAATGATAAAATAGATTTTATTGATGTAAAATATGCATTTTCCAGTTCCACCAGTCCGCTCTGAGTCTGGTGTCAGAGACACTTCTGATGCTCTGAGTTGCGCATCTGTTTGATTGTGCTGCAGTGTGCGCCAAGGGTTTTAATTTAGTGTTCAATCAAAAGTTAAACACTACTTATCACCGAGCATTAGTGTTTTTTCGTTTGTGAATATTTTTATCTTAATTCTAGTGTTGGAAGAAACTACGTTTTCGCCACAGGACATAATAATTTAAAGGACAGTACTGTTGTGGATATTTCAGTTGGGAAAGGATGGTGACACTCGATAGAGAGGAGTGGAATTTAAGTTATATAAGTTATATGATTCATGTATTTATATTAATATATCTTATTTAACTTGATCATTCATAAAATACTGATGTTGGGCTTGTCTATCTGATATGTGTGTTGTGGTTTGTTTGTTTTGTTCTTGTTTTGTTTGTCGATAAGATTGTGGGTCTTTGTTGTTGTTTTTTTTGTATGTTGTATATGCTTGAAAAAGCAAATAAAATCTTTTAAAAAGAAAACCAAACAAATGCTAGCAGTTAGCTCCACTCGCAGCCAGCAGCTGCCGAACTCCACTCAGTCCGGACTGGAGAAGGTTTGTGGGTTGATGGTGTTTGACAGGCAGGTAGGAGGCTCAGTTATCTGTGAGTGTAGCTGTGCTGTAAGTAAACAGGCTGAACTCAGATCAGTTTAGTTTGAATCACCAACTCTGTGAGAGGACGCCAGTTTAAACCTCCAGACTAACATGTTGCACATGAAGTCAAATGACAGTTTGGAAGTGTGCACAAATTATTTGTCTAAATGAAATTCTCTCTAATCTCTGGTACATGAATCAGCCTCACTGGATTAGTTTAAAGAGAAACCTATAGAAAACATGTGGACTAAAAGTTGACTAAAATGTTTTGAATTTTCGTTGACTAAAACTATGAAGGATAAAAATTACTAACTAACATTTTCATCTCCAGACTAAATCTAAAACAGCTGTCAAAGTTAACACTGCCCTCCATGTATGCCCGCTAGTTGAAATGATGTTTTAATGGAGTTTGAATCTGATATGTCAGAAAAGCGCCAGGTAGGGGTGGGGGGAAAAAATCAATTTCTAGATGCATCGAGACTCTGTCTAGAACGAGGCGAGCATCGATGTGGAAAATTCATAATCAATTTTAATTTTATTTTTATATTTATTTTTCAAATTACCGTAACTCCTCGACCATTCACGCTATCGATGTAATTCCAACAGATTCTGAAAGCTGGGAAGCGGAGCTATACGGTACATTACGGTAGTGATGTCATTGCCTGTGAAGGAGGGGGGGAAAGTGAACACAGCAGGAGGAGAGTGCAAGTTGGAGTGTTTTAGCTATGTTTTAGTGGAGTTTGGGTGGCGTTTTCCTTGTAAATAATATTTAGGAACAGGAGAGTCCCGTTGAGATTTGTGGATGAGGAGGATGGACTGGAAGAGACTGGTGGAGTGTAGTCATCTCAACCACAGTAAGTAATACAGTTTGTATGCACTGGATATGTATTACCAGCTTTATTACAATAACGTTTTTCAATATCTAGTGTAAATTTTCTTATTGTGAGGTGCCTAGAGATTCCCACCTCTATCACCAGACAAGTGGGGCAAAATGTATGTATTATAGGTCCTTAAAAGTCATGGACAAGTTTTGAATTTTTGTACATGAAAATGTGTGGGAACCCTGAAGCCACTTTGTCCCTGTGCAGACTTTACCTAATGCAGCTCTTCATTCTGTGCAGTGTGGAGAGGAAGCTACGTTATGCCCTTTATCTTAGTGATTTACAGACTTGTTCCAGTGTATCAGTGACGGAGCAAGTGTTGAAGGAATCTGCTAATTGAAAGAATATTTCTCATTTCTTGACAGGAAATTATGTATTTCTATTAAAAATGTACCACATATTAGTGATTTTGGCCGCAGAGAGAAAAATATTCTTGGCAGGTAATTTTTTTGTTCTTCAGCAGAACTTGGCAGGTGAGCCAAAAAGTTAATTTCAGGCGCTGCTTGTACAAAATGATCTCTGGCATGCAAACTCATCTCTGCCAAAAAAAAACGAAGACGAGCATTTCAGCGGGGGAACTGCTGGAGCTGAACAAAGCAGACTCTGTGGACACGTCAAACTGGGATTACTTGAGAGACAGGTTTCATCACAGCGATATCAAACATCGTCTTTATCACAGGCAGGCAGACGGCTGCAGGGGCAAACATGACAGAGGAAGCCGTTATCGTCACTGCGGGGCGCCGCAGCAGACTATAGACCAACCACGGGGGGGGAGGCAGACGCATAGAGAGAGCCCACTGGGAATTCCCTCGAGCCGCTGTACATGAAGTGTACGTCTTGTGCTGTAAAACCATCTTTATCTTTCCCGCGACATGGAAGAAAGGGAGGCGTAGGGAGGGAGGGAGGAGGAGGAGGAGGAGGAGGAGGAGGAGGAGGGCTGTGGTGAGAGATGAAGAGCTGAAAAGGCAGAGAAGAGGCATGAAAGAAACAGCACCAGGGACAGAGGAGTGTGTTTGTGTGTGAAGGTGTGAGAAAGGGGAGAGGTAAATAAAAAACAGACCTACAGAAGGACAAATATTTGAATATTAAACCAATATCGATTTTTATACGCTGAAACCAATCCCCTCCCTGATTTTCAGCCAAACTCGGCCTGTTGGCTGATCGATCCTCCCACAGTTCAGTGTTAATGATTTTTATGCCTCCACACCGGCGACGGCCCTGGTGGGAGGAATTATGTCTTTGGGTTGTCCATCAGTTCGTCCATTCCATTCTCTCGAACGTGATATCTCATGAACACCTTGAGGGAATTTCCTTCATTTTGGCACAAACGTCCACTTATATTCAACAATGGCCTCATTAGAATTTGGCAGTTGAAGGTCAAAGGTCAGAGCGACTTTACAATACATGTTTTTTACCAAAACCCAATATTCCTGCTTAATTATGACAAGATTTCACAAAAAAAGTCTGAGAGGATAAAATGATAAAGTGATGACATTTTATATCCAAAAGGTCAAAGGTCAGCTTCACAGTGACATCACAACGTTCTGCATAAAACACTTATCTGGCCATTATTCAACGTCATATCTCAGGAACACTGACACTGAAGGCCTTTGCGCACTGAGTCATTTTTTTTTTGTCCGAATTTGTCGCACGTCTAAAAATAAAGAGGACCCCATGTCGTGTCAGTCATATTTGCACACTGACTTTGAAACTTTAGTTCGTCATTGAATATTTTGGAACAGGTTCGATTTTGTTTTTCGTATCCGTCGGAGTCTTTAGAGACGTGTGACCAAGAATCAGTGAAGAAAATGTGGCGGCGGGACACAGCCGCGATGAGACAGAGGAACACACAGAATCATCTCATAACTCAGACAGCTACGTTCAACAGGTCAGATAGTGATATTCAGGTGGATGATGATGAAGAGGAGGAGGATGAGGGACGCACACAGAATGTGGAGGACAGCTCCGCCCCTTCATGCAGCTGCGGTGCCAAATGACAGACAGGGAGGAAGTGATGTCAGTCAGGTAGGTAACTCCAGTGGAGAGAGGCAAAGGAGGAAATGTGTCTTTGAACAGAACAGTAAAACTCAACAGACTCAGTGTGCAAAGGCCTTAATCCTGGGTGCTTATTGTATAGATCTTGCGAATGATTGCCACCTCGGAACGACACCTGTGTTTGTTTGTTTTTTTAAATCCTCACATTAAATTAAAAATGGTGCCATTTGCTCTGGGCTGTCTGCCCTCAACAATGCAAACCCATCTCCATCATGATTTTATTTTATTTTATTTTTGGTTAAAACAGTCAGGAGCAAATGAAAACAAAATGACATGCTTATTCTGCATAAACTAAAAGATCTCTGAATAAACTATATATGCATAAAACTATTCAGTTAAATGAATGATGTCTTATTTTCTTTAATATTTATGTCACATACAGGTACGCAATGATGAGTGTTGGATCACATGTGTGTTGATATTGTCTAATATCATGTCTCTATTTGATCATGTGACAAGACGAGACGATCGAGGAGCTAGTTTGGGCACAAAATCTGTCGAGACTGGCGAGCTGAGTGCATCTACAAGTCCAGCGAGCAGTCAGGCCTTTAAACATAAAAGCTGCAGTAAGAACAGACGAGAGAGAAACCAACAAGAGGAAAAAGTTTCCTAAATTAGATTCCTTTGGGTTTTTATATAAACAGTTGGCGGTGGTGTGTGTTTGTCCTTTATAACTAGTAACCAGCGTGCACTGGGGTCCTTAGAAACTACCTGATGAATCATGTTTATGTTAAAACTAACTGGTAACTTTAAGTTTAAAATAATGTAGTGGAGTAAAAAGTACAGTATTTACCTCTGAGGGTCCTGACACACCGAGCTGATGGTCGGCCGTCGACCAAAGTCGGCCTAGTTTTTGCAGTGTGTCCCGCACCCTCAGCACTTTGGCGATGGTGTCAATTGAGCATGTTGAATCGGTGGCGGAGCTTGTCGGTGAGAGAGATCACTCTGATTGGCTGTTCAGGTTTTATTTCCTCGCCCCTGTAGCGAGTGAATCTGCCTGTAGTGTAGTGGGCTAACCGGTGCTTCCTCCTCAGGCTCCACTTCACTCAGCTGCCCCACAGACCTGCTGCTTCTTCACACTTTAACCTGAATAACAAACCGGAGCTAGCTGGGAGCGGCTAGCGGAGCGTTGGCCGCAGCATGACCGGCGGGAAGCACAGCCAGTTAGCCTCCGCTAGTCTCTGAGCTAGCCCCGGCTCTCCGTTTGGATCCAACCGGAGCACCGAGGCCTGGTTTGTTATTCAGGTTAAAGTGGGAATAAGCAGCAGGTTTATCAGGCAGCTGAGTGAAGTGGAGCCTGAGGAGGAAACACCGGGACCGTCTGGATGTAATAGTCCGTGGAGGTGCTGTGGTGCTCGGCTGCACAGATAGGAAACCCCTCGGCTGACAGGATGTACCACTCTCTCACTCCGCTCTCTCTCACGCAGGCGCAGAACGTACGTGCTACTTGGCTGTCGGATGTAGTCCGTGTAGTGTGTTCAAATGCAACTGACACAGGGCGACGTGAGGCGACGTAGACGACGCAACAGTTGGCTTTTGTCGCCGCTAGTTCTTTGATGTTGGTTTGGTGTGTCCACACCTTGAGATGTCAGCTCCTGGTGTAGAAGTAGAGGGCAGCACAAAATGGAAATACTCAAGTAAAGTACAAGTAGTAAAACAAGTCGTACAAGTTCTTAGTTACATTGGACCACAGGTACAGACTGAAATGTCTCAACGTCAGCAGGGACAACAGAGAAGAAGAAGTGACCGTTTGACTCAGAGAGAAACAGAAACATAAAATGAACTTGTGAACACAGACACAGTTCCAGTGAGTCTGTAAGTCATCTGTTGGCTGTAATCTTCAAACAGACCTGCCCGAGTGAAGAGAAAAAGATAATTATGTTCTGTAATTAGGTTCAAACAGAGTCAAACCAATTACTGAGCCGATGAAATGTATTAATTTGAGCTCTGCGTTCAGACCGTAAGAAGTCATTAAGCGTCTGACAGCAGCTCAGAATCTCAGCTCTTAAGATTATGACAGAGAGCCTGGTTTTAATAAACCTCGCAGGAATACATGACATTCGGGAAAACAGCCTTTCATTCTCTTTCCTGCTGTTTTGATTAGATGTAATAGGAGTGCAATATGAACAGGAGAAGCAGTTGTTTTTGTTACTGTGATGGAGCGCTTCAGCTGGAAAATCCTTTATTTAAGAAATGATTCAAGTTCAGACCCTGCTCTCAGAGCGTTGTCACTCTTTGCTCCAAATTCTTTCATCATCTCTCAGAACCTAAGATTTCTATTTCCAACAAAATCCTATATTTACACAGTTTAGATCCAGTTTACGCTTCTCATTTCAAGTGTCTTGTATCAGACTCCAGTCCAGAAGGAGGTGGTCATTCACCTGGAGGTGTTTAGTAGTTTCCAAAAATGTCAGAAGAAGAAAAATTAGCCCAGATCACGGGCTTATTTATGCTCAGTGTTAGAGATGGAGACGGACAGAGCCTTCTGTCTCACTGAAACATTGCTGCATTTCCAGCTGAGACAGTTGCAGGAAAAGTTGTTGTTTCTCACAGAGACATTGAAACATTACTCCATTTCCAGCGGGGATAGTGGCATGAAAACAAGTGTTTTCTTTTGTTTTACCAAAACAGCTGTTTCCTGCCATGTTAGTGGCACAAAAAGGGGTTGTTTTTCAGAGAGCCTTCACTGCATTTCCTTTGGGACAGTGGCAGAAAAAGTGGTTGCTTTTACAGAGATATTGCTGCGTTTCCAGCGGAGATAGTGGCACAAAAAACAGTGTTTTTCTTTTTACCAAAACAGCTGTGTTTCCTGCTGAGACAGTGGCATAAAATGCAGTTGTTTTTACAGAAATTTCGCCGTGTTCCAGCTGGAATATTGCAAAGACAAGTGGTTGTTTTTTTTCAGTGAAGCATTACTGCATTTCCAGCAGAAATATTGGCACAAAAAGTAGTAGTAATGGCCTCTTCGTTTGCGAGGACAAGGAGGGCGCGCAATTCCTTGTCTCCCCAGTTGCTCATCTTTACAGTGTCTGTCAGGTTTGTGTTTCCCTCTTGCTACTAGCTGCTCGCTAATTCCTGCTATCAGCTGTTTCCTGTTTATCCACCGCCAGTGGCTCGCACGTGTGGCGTCATCAACAGCTCCTCCCACAAGTCATCAACAGCTCCTCCCATTGCGGAAGGCCGCCTCGTTCTGTTTAATCCAAAAGGATTCCACCAATATGTCTACCCTACGAGGCGGAAAATTGGACACCCCGGATCAACTCGCCAATCCGGCTCTGTGTGTCCAAACGCTCACAGCTTGCCGGCAAAACGGCCTGAAAATCTGGCAGTGTAAAAGGGGCTACACTCTCTGTAATGATAATCACATTTTTCTTTTTTTATTTTTGCCTAAACCAAACCACACGTTAACCTCAGCTATGTAACACATCCGTGATGGACGTGTTTCAGCCTTTGCTGTAGATCAATCTATTGACCAAAAAATTAATTTAGAAAGAAAAAGTTTGATTAATTGATAATGAAAATAGGTTTGGCTTTCTAAAATAACTATTCAGTTTTTTGTCATTCACGTCTCTCACAGATCATCAGCAGTTCCACTGATCAGAGATCAGATAATAGATATCACAGCTCTGTGCGTCTTCTGATCGTATGTGTTGAGACTGTCAGTCTGTTGTCTCCAGCTGCTTTAATGAGACACGTTACACCTTTTAACATTTGTTAACTGTCTGATCCACTAAAGACGTCTTAAGTGACTAATGATAGTAAGTACTGACAGGATCTTGTTCTCATTTATAGGCATCTGTGGCAGCAAACTAAGATTTCTTTTCTAAAGGCAGACACAACATCAGATACATCACGTGGCAGCCTGAGAGCTGAGAGACACAACACATGGCATACAAACAAGGTTACACAATTATATTGCTGAGAAAAGCACAGACCTGAGACTGAGATTAACAAAAAGAAAATTAAAAGAAGAAATGATTAGGTTGGAGAACAGCATGCAGAGGAGAGATGCAACAAACTCAGATTTACAACATTTCCATATATCTGCAGACATTTAATTTGAAAGTCAGCACAGTTTCCTGCTGTCAGTTGTGTTTTTGAGCATAAACATTCACACACGACCCGTCAGACTGTGGAGCGTATCCAGTCGGATATTTTCCTGTTCCTAATTCAACAGATTTGCTTGTTCTCGCAGCATATTTCCAAATCTTCCCTCAGCGGCACATTATTTATACATTCACAGATTATAAATTTAAAATCTCATTTTGTGTAAGTATGAACTTGCGAATTTGACTTGATGTGGCACTAAACAGTTTGCGGCTCTCTTCAGTAATCCCCGTCAGGCAGCGGCGTTTGAAGAAGTGGCTCAGGCTGGACTTGAGATTCACAAGCTGACAGTCGCTTCCATTTACCACAAATTCTTCTTTTGATGTGAGATTCATATTACACTGCTGATGAGTCAACAGCATCACACACTAACTTTGGCTCACTTTTCCGCTGCGTCTGATGCTGTGTCTTTGGTCTTTTCCGTCGTGTTTACACTGGGGAGGCTTTGTTCCGTTTCATACAGGAGCGTGATGTTGAGGGTTTTTTAGTAAACTGTGTTGTTTTCTTTTTTTACTTTTAACTGAATAAAACCAGTGAACGGCCTGTCAGCAGCACAAAGTGGGGCTTCTTTTCTTTTTTACCGCCTGATTTCTGCTGTGAAATAATCTTTTAAAAAGCTTTCTGAAAGTGATGATGTTTCTCTTTGTGGCATTTATCCTTTTGTCTTGGTTTATTTCCTTTCTTTCCCTCTTTTCCTCCCTCTGACTGCTTTTCCTCATCCCTCTCTCTGCATCAGTCTCCTCTTTTATATTTGCTTCTCATGGCTGACTCCGCTCTCTTATTCCTTCCCTCCGTCTCTCTCAAGGTAATGATTTGTTCCTGGTGGCGGTCCACGAGTTGGGTCACGCGTTGGGTTTGGAGCACTCCAATGATCCCAGTGCCATCATGGCTCCTTTCTACCAGTACATGGACACGCACAACTTCAAACTGCCTCTGGACGACCTGCAGGGCATCCAGAAAATCTACGGTGAGCACTTAGTTTATTTACTGATGATGTAAATGATGCATTAATCATTAAAGAGGACACTGTGTTGTTTTTTTGTGGATCTGCTGATCAAAAGTTTTTCAGTCCATCAAAGTGACGCTGATTTTGGTCAGAGAAGGGCACTGCTATGCTTCCATCCACTTGTTTTCATGCACACTCTCATTTTGCACCTTTTAATGAGTGGAAATGGCAGAAATTCAAAGATAAAAAATGCAGCTCAGCTCTCCAAATGTTTCCTGGTTGGACTCCAGCTGGGGGCAGATAAACACAGCACAGGGTGCAGGTGGATCAGAAGTGATATTACTATTATCCTCCTGAATATATTCACATAAAGCATGCACATTTTATGTTGCCATATTTCAAAGAGTTACTGAAAACTAAAATCATTTAAGTGGAACTTCACTCACAGACATCACTGATTGTATTTTGACATAATTTGGGGGAATGACGCTCCTGACTGCTCTTCGTTACTCCCCGAACGATTTACAACTCAGTGGCAACAACATCAACTAATGACTGTTGTCTTACAAATAAATCTTTGATGAACCGTCACTATCAGTGTTAACCTCTGAGACAAAGACATTGTGATTCCTGTGGCTGCTTCACAACCCTTTTTATACAGAGATCATGCGATACTGCTGCAGCACAGACTCTGCATTACACCAGCTTTGCTTTTTACACAGAACCCAACATTGTCAACATAATGCAGCCTCAGGGTTTGAGTTCAGCAGCCCAGTCACTAGAGGGAATAGTTGGCATGCGTTTCTGCAAAAGCATGAATACGTTCCATTTCCATGTTTATTGTGTATCGTATCAACATTTCTTAAGTGACGTAGCATATGAGGTAACTTTGTCACTGGGAGGTGGAGGGGTGGTAGATGGCAAGTCACCTGGGCAAGACGTCTGCTAAGCTACGGACCACCACTCGAGACCAACAACCAACAAAATTTGTCTGATATTGAGTCGTTTTTCCAGCAGCTCCACAGGCACCAAATGTGTTGTTTTTTGGAAACCCGTTGCTGTTTTTGCAGCAGCTTTTTAGGCTCCAAACGTGGTGTTTTGTAGCAACCTGTCACTGTTTTTGCAGCAGCTTTTTAGGCTCCAAACGTGATGTTTTGTAGTGACCTGTCACTGTTTTTGCAGCAGCTTTTTGGGCCCCAAACATGAGGTTTTGTAGCGACCTGTCACTGTTTTTGCAGCAGCTTTTTAGGCTCCAAACGTGAGGTTTTGTAGCGACCTGTCACTGTTTTTGCAGCAGCTTTTTAGGCTCCAAACGTGAGGTTTTGTAGCGACCTGTCACTGTTTTTGCAGCAGCTTTTTAGGCCCCAAACATGAGGTTTTGTAGCGACCTGTCACTGTTTTTGCAGCAGCTTTTTAGGCTCCAAACGTGATGTTTTGTAGCGACCTGTCACTGTTTTTGAAGCAGCTTTTTAGGCTCCAAACGTGATGTTTTGTAGCGACCTGTCACTGTTTTTGCAGCAACTTCTCAGGCTCCAAATGTGTTGTTTTGTGGAAACCTGTTGCTGGTTTTCCAGAGGCTTTTTGGGCCCCAAACATGGTGTTTTGCAGCGATCTGTCACTGTTTTTGCAGCAGCTTTTAAGGCCCCAAACATGGTGTTTTGTAGCAACTTGTCACTTTTTGCAGCAGCTTTTAAGGCTCCAAACGTGATGTTTTGTTGCAACCTGTCACTGTTTTTCCAGCAGCTTTTTGGGCCCCAAACATGGTGTTTTGCACTGATCTGTCACTGTTGTTGCAGCAGCTTTTTAGGCTGCAAACGTCTTGTTTGGTAGAGATCCACAGCCGTTTTTCCATCAGCTGTTTACGCTCCAAACATGATGCTTTGTGGAAACCCGTCATTGTTTTTCTGGAGACTTTTTAAGCCCCAAACATGAAGTTTTGTATCAACCTGTGACTGTTTTTCTAACAGCTTTTTAGACTATAAACATTCACTTGGAATAGTGCCACAAAGAGAGTTTATTTTTTAACGGAGAATCGCTACTGATCCTGTCGGGATTCTGCCCCCAAAAACAGGGTATTTTAAGCCACAATGATCTTAGCCAAGCGTTTTTTGTGCCTGAACCAAATGTTTACCACAACATTGTTGAAATGTGATGTTCCGTTGTTTGCAGAAACAGTGCCAACATTTTTTCTGGTGATTGGGTTGATTTTAGACAGCATTACAAGCATTCAAGAAGCAAAAGACATCTAACACAGCAGTGTCAGCAGCAACATATGTGTCTGACAGTGTTTTCTTAACAACAATATGGAAATAACAATCATTATCTGTCCCTTAAATATGGCGGCTGATCTCTCCCTCTGCTCGGAGAGTAGGGAGCTGCCGGATCTCATTGTCTCCCCAGTTTGCAGACATTGCTGCTAGCTGCTTTTTAAATCTTGCACACGTCACACATCCTCAAAACATCACACTCATCCCGTCCTGCCGGCTCACACACTTTATACAGTTTTGATTTGGCTCTGTCACTACCTTTGCTGATGTCTTACAAGCGGAACAACTCTGTCCCCGACTCTGTGATTGTACCTTTTATACTGAACAGTGAGGTGGAATAACAGTGCAACACACTTTTGATGTGAAGCGGCAGTTGTTGGGAAAAAAAGTTGAAAATGCTGAAAATGTTAGTATGATGAAAACTATATAGAGAGGAAACTACAAAAAATAAAAACACTGAAAGTCTATTGCAGAAGAAATGCAGACCATAAATAGCATCAACAATGGGGTCTGATGAAAAAAAAATGAAAATCTGAGGGATTAAACACTTTAAATCCAAGACTTGAAGTGAAGAAACACTCGACTTCACTTGAGCCCTGAAAGCAAAAACTTGCCAAAGCGAAAACAGCACACCTTGGATATTAATTATTCATCTTAAAGCCCAGAGTGTGGCTGAGTTATGGAGAGCTGTTGTCCAGCAGCCAACAGCAGAGCGCTGCACCGGGTGAAATATAGATGAATGTAAAGCAGGATGAGGCTGATAAACAACACGCAGCGCTCATCAGTGTTTGCCTGGAAAGAGAAAAAATTTAAAGAACAAAATGTGTGACTTTGTCTTTTCCCTTTGTGTTTACACCAGAGACACTTTGTTCCCTCTCAGAGAAGATGCCTCACATTTCAGCAAACTGTTTTTTTCCTTTAAGTGAACAAAGAACAGTGAAGGCCTGTCAGACGCAGCAGACACATTTCCTGACACGCTTCTATCTGCCCTGAAATAATCATGACAGCTTTCTGTTGTAATGTACTTTAACATGTATTTGGGAAACAAAGAAGCAGGATAAAGAAACTTAAAGTCACACATCTGCTGGGATCAGAAATAATGTATGAATGGAGAATATTTCCATCCAGATCACATTTAATGTTCCATTACTACTGTTTCACAAACGCCCAGTTAACCTACAGTATCTATAACATGCACTCAGATTGTTTTGCTCTTCAGTTACGTTGGTCTGGTTTCCTTAAAGCTTGAAAGCAGGAAGGTTATCTTTTTCCTTCAGGACAAAAAACAATCCTCACATTAAAGGTCATGATATTTGGAGTCAGTGTTGAAGGGAAACAGTGAGGTCTACAGTGTTTTTCCACTGCACTTGTGTTGAGCCGGTTATTGTATCTGCTGAGAGTTGATCCTATTCGCCTCGCCGCTCCGTCTCTCCAGCACCTGAAAATACCCACCATCTGCTCTCAGTGAGGGCTTTTACTTTAAAATGAGACCAGCTCAGACACCAAGAGAAAACACTGGCATTGTACGTTTCTGCAAACCATGAATTCTTCATATTAGTGGATTTCATTTGTATCATAAACGTTTCTAAACTGATGAAGTAGAGGAGCTGGTTCATTGGGAGGTGGAGGAGATGGTTCATTGGGAGGTGGAGGCGATGGTGGACGGTGGAGGTGTCTGCTAAGCTGCAGTCCACTGTTTGAGACCAACAAACAACAAAATGTGTTTTAGCAACTCACCAGTGTGTTTCCAGCTGCTTTTGAGCCACCAAATGTGGGTGTTTTGTAGCAACCAGTCACTGTTTCTCCAGCAGGGTTAGTGCTATGATAAGCAGTTGTTTTTAACTGAGACTGTTTTTGCTGGGATTGTTCCTGCAAAACCAGGTATTTTAAAACAGAACATGGTATTTCCTAACTATAATCAAGTGGTTTGTGCACCTTAACTGAACTACACAACAACCACAGGGTTGGTAACTCGTAACATATCTGTGGTTTGCAGAAATGTACAATACCAATGTTTTTTCTGGCATTTGAGTTGATGAGACTATTTTTGTGCAAGTGCACTAAATTTAGAGATGTACCGATACCACTTTTTCCTTCCAGATACCGATTCCGATCCCTGAACCTTAGGTATCTGCTGATACCGAGTACCGATCCGATACAGCGCGTAAAATAAAAATGGATGGGATATGAAGTAGAATGAATGCCATAAAACTTTTTTTATTATTATTATCCAGTGTTGACACAGATCAAGACACACGTTAAAGTGCAGCCACACAATTTGGTAAAAAAGACATTTTAAAGGCTACAGTAGAATGCTTTTTAAACGCCGCTCCGTTTCCGTTTCATTTGCCTGTAGCGTGCGTATGTGTAATGACGTGAGGCATTACGTGGTATCGGATTGGTCATAGGCTGTACTCGCTGATACCCGATACCGCATTTTAGGCAGTATCGGAGGCATTTCCAATACTGGTATCGGTACAACTCAAACTAAATTATGGAATTGACCCTTCGCTAAGTAGCAGCAGTAATAATGTGGCATCAGGCCGGCTCAGACCAGGGTCCGACAACACCACAGCTGTGCTCCATTGAGTCTAATGCAGTCGTTTCAGATTTGCTTCATGTTCGGGCTGGTTTTGTGGATTTGGAGCTAAATGTTGTGCCTGGGGCACGTCGTGTATTAATGATACTCGTTACCTGGAGAGGTTGGAAAAAGATATATTTTTTCCCTGTTCCAAAACCAAAATCAAACCCTAAAAAAAGTGTAGGGTTATCTAGCTAGCTACGGAAGATATAGCCTACTGAATGTATACACATGCTGCTTTTGCTTTTTGATGATTATAATAGTGACCAGACGTCCCAAAAAATTTGGGACAGTCCCAAAATCCACGTAGTTGTCCAGAATCCCGAATCCTGCCCTAATTGTCCCGAAAATGACACTAGAGCAGAGTCTGGAGGAGTTATTGCCTGATAAAACATTAAAAACTGATCATGGTGGTTGAGTCTTCCTGCAACTCCCGCCAGCTGCACATTGGCTGCAGCAGTTCCTACATGAATTATGGGTGTTATAGTTTTTAAATTGTGTACAGCAGTGGCGGTGAAGTAGATGACGAGAGCGCAGGCAGCCACGAGAAGGAGTGATTTGCACGTTGCAGTGCAGCCTGTTGTTCTAACTGTTCAAAACTGTTCTACAAACATGTTCTACAAACTGATAGGCCTGTAACGAATGTACCAGGCGTCTTTTATTCTGTTAGCTTTTATTTTTAATTGAGCTTAAAGGACAAGTGCATTTACATTGATCACTTCAATTAAATAAAACGAGTAATTCGAAAAGAGGAAAAAATTTTAAAAAATATTAATTAAATTAGGGAGCTGATCACAGATGTTTCTGTGTGTTTTTACACACAGAGACAATAATTTGCAGTCAGTCAAGCATTTCTCCAAAAATATGGTAATATTTCTTCAGGGAGTGCAGTTAGTTACAGTGATGGAACTTATAGAAACAATGACACAGTGACTCTTCCAGTAGCTTCCAGATACTGCATTATCTTAAAACCCACAGTCAGTATTTGAGCAAACAGAAATCAATCACCACACCAGAATAATTCTATTATTATGTGTGTTTTCTCACCAGGCATCCCCACTGCCATGCTGGAGCCCACTCGGCCGTTACCCACCTTACCTTCTCGACGGACACACTCCACCTCTGAACGCAAGCATGACCGTCACTCCCGTCCGGGGCGCCCACCCGGCGACCGGCCCGCACTGCCTGGAAACGGCAAACCCAACATCTGTGACGGCAACTTCAACACCGTGGCCTTCTTCAGACGGGAGATGTTTGTCTTCAAGGTGAGCAGCAGAAACATGGTGAATACACATGAGGTCAAAAAGACTCAGGAACAGATTTTTGGTGCGCTGCTGCTGCACGGTGGCCTTGCCTGGTTCGGTCTGCTGTTGGAAAGGATGGAGATTCGTGTTGACATGTTTCTGTGGAATGCATGCTGGAGGCTAAATAAATTGATTTATAGAGAGACTCCTTTTGATGAGTTGGTTCTGTTGACCCAGGAGAACTTGTTGGTATTTTACATCTAAGTTTCTGGTCCATTGTTTTGTTTGGTGGCGTAGTTTTCAGACTGCTTCTGATGGGACGCATTCTGCTCCAAACACTTATCGCATGTTGTCTGAGTGAGTGTCTTGTATTTTGTATTCATAATCACAAATACTGAATTCCCTAAACTTTCAGACTTGCAGAAGAATTCATGGCGCATGTTTCTGCTAAAGGTTGTGATGCAGACCCTCACGCTTCTTTTGGAGAACAGGACAGTGTTGTGTATGTAATTAAGCGGGTGTTAGCTGCAGCAGAGGGTGAGTCATACAGCCCTGAGTTGCTCTATAAAACAGGGTGACACTGGGGGATTCAGATAAAGCTTAACTAAACATTAAGTGGGGAGGATTCAGGGCCTAAGTGGCTGTGAGCACGGTAAGGTCGCTCTGCAGCTCAGGAGGTAACGGTTGCTCCGACACTGGCGGCGTTACGGGTTCAACTCCCATTGGAGCTAACCGTGCTCAAAATGTGTGGTCTCGTAGTGACGCACGGCTCTGCAGATGAGAGAATAAACCCAGCAGCATACAGTACCATCTAGTCTGTGATCATTAGCAGCAGGTATGTGCTCCCAGTATAGGTTTATTATGGACTCTGTCGAACAGAGAGACAAGTTTGAAATAGCATACATGTGTGTGTGTGTGTGTGCGTGCATGCGTGCGTGCGTGCGTGAGATAGAGAGAGGAAGTTACACACTGAGGAGCAGTGTAGAAGAGGAAGAAAAATCCATTTTGATGTCTCTGATTTTTAAACTGGATGTTAGAAAAGGTTACAAACCCGTCTAGCTCTCCGTCTGTTCGCCGTCCTGCCTGTCGATGTGCGTCTCTCTTCTCTATCTGCTCACCTGTCCATACCCGTCTCTTTCCTCTCTGGTGAATTCCTGACAAACTATTTCATTTCTCTATTCCCCTCTCTGTCTGTCTGTCTGTCTGTCCTCTGACCTTTCTTACCCTGGTTCCCTCTGTTTCACTTGTCTAGTGTGTCTGTATTTCTTTTCTAATCAACAAAAGTCTGGTGACAAATATTGTCTAAGTCAGGGCTGTTTAACTGCTTTTAGTAGACCTTCTTGAAGAGGTGGTCTCAGTCCGGTTCCAAAGGAACTCTGGTGCGGTTGGTTTGTGGTGAGAAGGTGTTCCGACCTGGATGTGAAGCAACTGCAGTCACATGACACATTGTTTGGGTTAAACATGAGCATGTTACAGTCCTGGAGGATTATTAATGTGCACCTCCTCCTGTACTGCCTTAATATGCACATTCAGCACATCCAATGCATCAAAACATTGTTTTCTAGTTGGAGCCGCGCCTCGTTTTCAAACTGTATGGTTTGACTAAAATGAACAATGACAGCAATATAGTCCACGATGAGCAGCGCTAAAATCAACCTGCGTAGTTGTCCCTCCATTGTGACATTAGAAAGTGTCACATTTATCTTGCAAGTGTACTCTTCTTCAACGTTTGCTTTACTTCCTGGATTTTTCACACATGGAAATTCTGACCAATCAAGAGCAGCTTTCTCACACAAGGCATTTGATCTGGTCCTCTTGTAAATGCTGCCGTGAGAACACCAACCAACTCTAGGCAATTATACAACTTTGGATGAACATGAGTCCCTGATTCAGACCAAAGGAGACCACTCTAGGGCTGACAGCAGCCTGAGATGTGATGCCCCGGTAGCCACTTGTAGTTTGGCATGTAAGTGTAAAAAAGGAACCCACATTTAGAGTTCTCAGCCTCAACCTCAGCCGGTCCAAAAAATCCAGCAGGTCAGACCAGGTTTGGGCTGTGTGTGGAAGAAAAATCGTAGTCAGTATTCATTTAAAATGTAAATTCAACATGTATTATACATGTCATATATACTGATAGATAGATGGATGGATTGATTGATTGATGTCCTCTTCCTTTGCTGTTGCTGTGGCCTGGTGGCTTTTGACCATGACTGGCCTAGTGAGACAGAGGGGGTGGGGTTAGGGAGCTGTCAGTGTCGCCCTGCAGGCAGGGAGAGAAGGAGAGGGAGCTGACAGGCTCTGTGCTGGGCTGTCTGTCCTTCCTCCAGGCTAGAGCAGGGAGCTTCTCTGGTGGGAGATACAGTGTGGAGAGTGAGAGAACTCTGCCCTCATTATGATCCAGTCTGTTTATTTCTAGACATTTTGAGAGGATAAGGCAAATGGACATTTAAGAAAACATAAAGCAGACTGTGAGAGTTGGAGAGTTGCCGCCCAGACTTCTTTAAGTACCTCACAAAAGACAATGTCCTGCACACATTTCATGACGAGATGGCGAGAGATGGTAAATAAGAATAAGACGAGCATGTGTTTAAGGTGATCAACTCAACATGAAAGATCAAACATGCTCCAGACACCACCTGTGCTACGTGTCTGCTGTGCATTATATTCACATATAAGATACTCTGAGTAAAACACAATGAAATGGCACGACAGAAGCAGACCATTGTTTTATCTGAGGTCACCTCAGACGTCAGCGCGTAGTGACTGTAGTGTAGGAAGATTAATAACAAAGTGCATCATTATAACAGAGAGGAGTCAGACTGGGAGAAATGAGCAGCTGCTATAGTTGCAGTGGGTCTAAATGAGATAAAGTCGGAGCTATTTTCGGCTCAGGTGTGCATCTATACTGCATATATACGTTTCATGTGGATCAGCTCTTTCAAACTGGGTCACTACCTGCTTAGTAGCGTGCAGGTGTGTAGGTTGGTGCGGAGGGTATAGTAAGAAGTTGTGACGATATATTTCAGGAATGTCTTTGCTCACCCTTACCTCCCACTGTCCAACGTAAGCTGTCTATTAAAACAGCATTCTACACAAAATTATTAATAGAAGTAAAAATGTCAGCAGGAAATTAGATATTTAAATAGTGCCGTTGTGACATCTTTAAAATATGTGGGCGTGTATCTTCTTACCACTAAAAGGAAAGCAAAGATCATTACATCAGTGCATAAACTGAAGCCTCACAGTTCAGATAACAGCCTGTTATTTAAGTTGCCTTCATGTCTGCCTGCAAGCCAGCACCTCACGAGAGCAGGAGCATGTTTTTTTTTAAATTTATGACAGCTTTTATAGTATCTTATAGTTTCAGCTCATTGCTTATCTGTCCCACAACTTAACTGCTCTGGTTCACTGTCACTGCTCACAGGGTTGTTTTCAGAGAAAAAGTTGGGTGTGGAAATAAGAAACTGTTCGCTAACAAATCTGCTGCACGAACATGTCGAACTTGTTGAGCTGAAAACAAGACGCTAAAAAAGAAAAGTTGTTGCAGGTTTAAGTCCGAACTAAAGCTTTACATTTCCACCCTCTCAGTACCAATTACAGACCAGACAACGAGTTCTCATCCCAACTTGTCAAAAATCGCTGTTCTGTCTGTAGACTTTCACGTCAGAATATGACGCTCTACGTATCCTCCTGTGTCTGTTGTTAACGTTCCGGGATGCCATGTCAAATTCCACCTCTTGCATGCATTGTGTCTTTTCAAAACACACTTCCACTCTACTTTTCAGCTCCTTATATTACATTGTTACCTGTGATGTTACAAACTGCTGCTGGCCGATGTGTTTCATAACCCTGGGAAAGGTGTCTTTGTGCATCTGTATCTTACGTGGATGTCCACTGACATAGCACGGGTATCTGACGACTTTGGTTGGTGGCTGCTGCGTCAACAACTGACGCCATCTAGTGCATGTTCTACCGCTGCAAACGGTGCCTTTGTGCGTCTGCATCTAACGCTCAGATCACTGACAAAGCAGCAGTATTTAAAGCGTTCGGAATAAGAACAGGCTGGACCACATTTATGATCCGAGTCACACACTTTTTCTCTTTACTTCGAGTATGTACTGCAGCTGCCCTTACAAATTGGGACATACTGCTTCATCATGACATTGCGCCTTGAACTTTGACCCTCTTGCTCATATCCATCGCAGTCCGCAGCTCAGACTTGTGAATGCAGCCAATCTTATCACTCAAGGTTCCAATACAACAGAACACCTCACCACACTCTCCAGATACAGAGGTCAACCCTGAGAGCTCTACTGTTGTTAACCTGCAGTTTTAAGCTTTAACTGCTCATGTCGTTGATTGTTAAATTGATTGGTTGATTTCTGAAAACCACGGATATGTTACATTTGCACATTATTAATGAGCAGATAGGTTGAAACAACACTGTGGTCAAGGTGTGGTTACGTTTAGGCACAAAACCACTTGGTTATGGTGAGGTAAAGATCATGTTTTGGCTTAAATGACCCAGTTTGGGGGCACAGTCCCAGCTGGAAACGCAGTGATGTCTTTTTGAAGCCTGAGGTTTGTCATTTCAACTGTCGCCATATTGTTTTTTTGGAGCCAAAACTTTGAGCCTTAAAGAATGTAAACGTGAGTTACATAAAAGTTCACGTCTTGTTCAGTTCTCATAAAGAGGGAATTTAGCCAGAGACCAAAACCATTTTCTGTACCAGGCTGTAAACATATTTATTACCTCCGCCAAGGAGGTTATGTTTTCGCCGGCGTTGGTCTGTTTGTCTGTTTGTTTGTTTGTTTGTTTGTTTGTTTGTTTGTCTGCAAAATAACTCAAAAATTTCTGAACGGATTTTGATGAAATTTTCAGGAAAGGTGGATAATGGGACAAGGAACAGATGATATGAATGATACAGATGAATTTTGGTGGTGATCGGATGAAGCAAAGTGGATAAAATAATAAATAAAGTCTATGGTCTGACAGCCTCAGCAGCAATTAAGACGGTGAAAATAGCGCCATCTGGTGGCCGAAAAGCACGTCTTGTTCTACTTGCTAAATATTGTTGGAATTCTAAAGTTGAAATTAGTGTTCTGTGTTGGAAAAAAGAAAGTGAAAAATACAAAAAAACATATTATATTCTGTGTTGGTACAAAATAAAAACGAAATAAATACACCACAGTGTCTCCATGGTGAAGACATATATAACCTAATAATGATAGTGATGCAGATAACCTAATTGTGATGCAGGCTGCAAAATCTGATGCAGGGGGGGAGGGAATATCACCTACTTGGCGGAGGTCTGCACTCTCTGAGTGCTTTTCTAGTTTTTGCTGTAAAGTTGGACATTTTAACATGGAGGTCTTTGGGGGCTTCTGGAGCCAGCCTCAAGTGGTCGTTCAAAGAACTGCAGATTTTGGCACTTTCAGCCCTGGAGGTTGCAGCTTGATTAAAGAAACAGCCACTTTTCATGGCAATATCCTCATTAAAAAAGTCCCACATTTGGTGGAAACACAGTGATTAATTGCTAAAAACAACCACATCTGTTGTTTGTTGGTCTCAAACAGTAGTCTGCAGCTTGACAGACGTCTCGCTAAGGTTATGTGCCATCCATCATTCCCTCCACCTCCTGGTAACAAAGTGAGCTCACATGTCACTTTAGAGATATTGATCAGTTTGAAACGTGCAAATGTAACATATTCATGGTTTGCAAAAATGTAAAATGCTGACATTTTCTTCTGGCAACTGGGCTGCAGTAGAACATCCTGGTATTTTTAATATACTGCATTTGACCTGCGGTTATTCCACAGGCTAGTTAATAACATCGGGCAGGAAATCCAAAGTGTGGGATCATTTTGAGAAGGTGAAGGACGAACCCAAGGTGATATGTAAACTCATCTTCATTGGTCGACTACAAACATGACGTATCATCTGAAACATGGAAGTAGCTACATGCCCATTAGCCCACAGCGTCATTAACAGGCGGCTCGCTCAGTGTGTGACGTGCACTTGGAGATAAAATATAGGCCTATATTAATGAAGGTTCATTAGTACGGTTTGTATTTCTCTGTAATGTAGCACAGTGTTAACAATGTTACTGATACTATTCTTTCTCACA
The DNA here is from genome assembly GCF_041903045.1 of Epinephelus lanceolatus. Taxonomy (NCBI): domain Eukaryota; kingdom Metazoa; phylum Chordata; class Actinopteri; order Perciformes; family Serranidae; genus Epinephelus; species Epinephelus lanceolatus. The sequence continues at coordinate 50,179,101 of NC_135734.1, read as the reverse complement.
CCTTCAACTCAAACCACCAAAATATATCATTTCATCATTACATTCATATCAGAAACATGCAGGAGACTAGTCCACTGATGGACCCTGATGAGGACTGATGGTCCACTGATGGACCCTGATGAGGACTGATGGTCCACTGATGGACCCTGATGAGGACTGCTGGTCCACTGGTAAAATTCTTTCTCAGGGGCAGCCCTACTATTGAGACATACAAAATCGTTTTCGGCATACTAACTAATATGGTTGCATGGGTATTGGGACGCACAGATGGTTTCATGCCAGAATGCTGAGCTGAAGCTTAAGGAAACAGTTGACGATGACATCTGTTTGACGGACCAAAGCAAAACACGATCCTGTGTTTGTTTCCCGAAGCCCTCTGCTGCAGCCTCATGTAATAAGGGGGCTGCGTTTGTCTGTTTGGCAGACACTAATACGTCTTCTTAAGAGCCATTCGTTTAGTTTTCCAAACACTTCCTCTCAGAGTCAGATTGACGGTGCAGGACGTGTGTGGTAACACGCCGAACTGTGGCATCATGTGCTGAGGGAGTTTATGGCCCTGAAAGAAAAGCCTTTCTATAACTTCAAAAAATGCATCATCACCATCGATCACAAAAACAAGGCCGATTTTCTTTTCCCTTTAACTCTGAGACAGAAGCGTACTAGGACATAAAGAGCACTGAGAGCCAGTGGGCGTTTGAAAGGAGACACTCATTATGGGATGTTTCCTCGGTGAGAAACACTCATGGTTTCTTTTGCTGGATGTGAAGCATTGATTTTCTTTTTTTTCCTCTCTTTGGGTTCACACAGAAAAACATTAGCGGCCAGTGGATGATGTCAGATCATTTGAGATGGAGGGTGTGTATGTGTGTGTGTGTGTGTGTGTGTGTGTGTGTGTGGTGCTCAGTGGGGACTGTGCTTGGCTGTGTCCTAGATTCACCGAAGCCAAATGATAATGAGCTGAGATTGATGCTTGCCTTCTTCTCCTCCTCCTCTTCCTCCCTCTTTCCCCTCTCTGCTTCCTCCCCTTTTAACATCTCTTGGCTCCTGCATGCCTCTTCCTTTATTTCCTCCATACACCTTGCATCACCTCTCTTTTCTTATCTTTGTCTTCTGTTCCCGTCTGTTCGTCCGTCTGGTCGTTCCCTCTCACTCATTGTTTTCAGTCTTCTTTTTTCAAGTCGTCTTCTTTTATCTACCTCCATAATACCTCGGGTGAATTATGGGCTGGACGTTATTCATTTCACTGCAGCCGCGTCTGCAAGAGTTAGCATCTCTTTCTTTTCATAGAGATTTGGGGGAAATAAATTGCATGTGAAAAACTGCAAATACCATAAGGACTGAACCACGGTCAGTAAGGACAGTCCCTGATAGTTTCCAAAGAAAAGCAGAGGGGAACAGTCTGGTCCCAATTCTCCCCCTTGGCCCTACACCTAGTTTTAACGTGCCCTCGACTGAGTAGTGGCCCTTCAAAACGAAGCCACAGGGGTTAGTTTGAAATTTTAATTGAGGAAATGGGACACTACTTACTACGTCATTAGTAGTTTTTGGCTGAAACAGCTGAAATAGCATTAGTTGCTTTAAAGTGAATAAACAGTTGAAACATTTAGCTAAAAGTAACCAATTAAATAGCTATTGAATTAGCATTAGTTTGCTAAAATTAACTAATTAACTGTTGAAAGAGCATCAGTGAGCTAAAAGTAATGGATAACAGTTGAAACAGTTAGCTTACAGTAGGCTAGAAACAGAAAATTAGCTAAAAGTGATGAATGAACGGTTAGCTAAACGTAACTGATAAACAGGTGAAATAATATTAATTAGCCAAAAGTAATGGATAATGGTTGAGACAGTTAGCTTAAACTAATGAACTGTTAATGAACTGTTGAAATAGCATTAGTTAGCCAAAAGTAATGGCTAATGTTGAAATAGTTAGCTTAAAGTAACTGACAAACTGTTGAAATAACATTAGTTAACTATGTTTCCATCCAAAAGTGATTCAAATCATTGGGAAATGCGCATTAAAAGAAATATGAAGCCCGTGTGTTTCCGTTAAATGTACGGACTTTGGTGAAAACTACGAACTCCGAACTCATTGCACTCTATTTTGTGTGTGGTTGGGTCCACGACTGAAACGACTGCTGTCTTGTTTTTGGCCCATGAGTAAATTAACTTGACTATAACTGTCAGTTACATTTTAAGTATGTACATGGATGCAGCACTGTCAGGTTAGCGTTACTAGCTAACATTAGCAAACTTTACCTTCTATTTTCTACCTACTGGGTCAACTGTTACCAGGGGTCTGGTGAAACACTGTCAGGCTAATGTTACCAGCTAATGTAAGCTAACTTTAACTACAATATTCAACCCAGATAGCACACATACATCTGGCCGACGTCGGCCTGAGGACGACACATCGGCCCTGCATTTACAACGTCTGACAAGTGTCGGCCGCATGGGCGGATATCTTTAAATTTAATACTCTTTTGTCCCAGCTCATCAAAAGTCTCTGTTACGTCGGCTTTGGGTCGGCCCAGTGCCGTAGAATGTCTGCCCACATACGGAAGTCGCCGCAGAGGCGGGATTTCATCTCCGCGATGTTTGTTCGGAACTGAGCTCGCAGCACACAGCATCTCATCGCAGTTGGTTTCAGGTAAGCTAACTGGAATAAACTGGCAGAAAATAGCTTTGTTGTTTCTTCTCTGACCGTTAAAAGAGGTTCCTGGTGAGTGGCGAGGCACGACTGGGTGTATATAGCTTAGCACATGTCCCCACCAACTAACGTTATCTTTCGTTAGCTGTTAGCTAGTTTAGCGGTTTAGCTCATGTTATGCTAACAGGCTACAACTGTGGTGTTTTCATTTTATTTTCCCTAGTTGACGTTATCTGCTCATCTGGTTATCGTGAGCACTCGTTTTGGGTTAAAGTGGAAGTGCCCGGAGCTGCCACCCGTGGTCCCGCGGCCCCCCGGCCTGACCTCCGTGTGCTTAAGTGTCTGGGAGAGGAGCGGAGAGGAGCACGGAGGTCAGGCGGGGTGGGCCGACACTGTGTATCCCAGAACGGGTGCTGAAGTGTCGGTGAGACCAGCAGAGAGGAGCGCGGAGGTGAAATAGTGAAGTTTAAGGATGCCTTCAGTATGTTGTTAATGTGATTTTATGGGCAATTTATCAGTCGAGGTCTCCTCCTCTGCAAAGCAAACTGACCCGGTGGCTACAGGTAATAGAGCATTTTTGAAACCACAGTTTTTCCGAGATGAAGGACTGATTGTTGAGCTGCTGTTAACAGTTAACAGAGTTAACGGATCCCGTTATTTAACCGTTTCAACACTAAATTAAGCAGAGTGACGGACCCAAAGCCTTCAATCTGGCTAAAAGACAGCTGAAATGCTAAAAAAAAAATACAGTGGTGAAGTTGGGATTTGTTTCTTGAAGTTATGTGCTCATCGTCTTTTCTGTGTCTTGCAGGCTGCCAGGAGAAGCGGACTGGCCATCAGATACTGTTTGTGGAAATTTGAAAATAAAGTTTGTCAAATTGACTTTTGTCTCTTCATTATGCACACTTACACACGAAATAGGGTAACAGTCAGCTATTTTTGAATGTTAGCACTGATTTCTCACATTGAATGGTGAAATATTTGTAGTTTGAAAGGTCCGACCTAAATGAATAAAGGTCGTAGTTAACGAAGCATATGAATATTAATGAAGGAACGCCTACTGAGCGCAGCTTTTTATTGATCGTTTGAACGTCGCGTGGTGGTCATTTTCGATTAAAGGCTAACGTCTCAGCGACGTCTTGGCAATGAGCAAACGCTCTCCCTGCTACGTCTTAACGATCTAAACTTGATACATCGGGCCGACGTCGGCCAGATGTATGTGTGCTATCTGGGAACCTTCTAGGTCAGCTGTTCCCAGAAGTCTGGTAAAAACATTAGCTAACGAATCATTGGGAAATGCGCATTAAAAGAAATACGAATCCTGTGTGTTTCCATTAAATGTATGGACTTTGGTGAAAACTACGAACTCGCGCAAGTTTTCCGCAGAACCGGAAACAGAACAAGTCTCGCATTCTTCTTCTTCTACGTTTTCAGGTGGTTGGCAACCAGCTTGTAAATGCATTACCGCCTTCCCGACCCGGAGTGTGGATATCACCATGGAGAGAGGTGCACTACGTCAGACTTAATTCGAACATAACTGTTTCCATCCCCCGTTTTGCAAATCAGCATTTTTTTGAATCAACCAAAACCTGGTTAAAGCGAGCGTATTTTAGTTTGTGCGAATCAGGGGATTTTAATTTTAATTTTGGCGTTTCCATCATAATTTTCCGATGCGATACTTCTAGATGCGCATCTAAACAGGCTGATGGAAACATGGCTTGTGATGGATAATGGCTGAACGCTGAAATTTGCATTACTATTTTTTGCTGTTCTTTTCAGGTGAAGCAGGGAAAAGTACTGATATGCAAATGGTTAATTCAGAGCTTTCTATATCCATTTATTATTAACTGCAAGAGTTGAAATTGTGCATGTGAGACCACTTCCACAATGACTGAGATTTATAACAGAACCATGCATGCTCATGGCTTTATTACTCCCAGATCTGTCTCACATATGAAATCAGACACTTTCAGCTGTGATCAAACTGCAGCTCAGTAAAATAAAGTTCTCTCATCCACTTCCTGATCATTTCAGACTCATTTCGACTCTTATATTTAATAACCACTGGAGTTGTAGATTGTAAAGTTGCTGTGGGTTTATTACAGCCATCTCCAGTACCTACCCATTGAATTTCTAACTTGTGCCTCGTTGTGTTTCAGGACCGGTGGTTTTGGCGTCTGAGGAACAACAAGGTGCAGGAGGGTTATCCCATGCAGATCGATCAGTTCTGGAAGGGCCTGCCGCCTCGCATCGATGCTGCCTACGAGAGATCTGACGGCAAATTTGTCTTCTTCAAAGGTATGAGGAAAATATCATGTGTTCAAACAATTCTTCCACATAGTCAATGTCAGTGTATCACAGGTCTACCTGGAACTAGGCCTTTAGTCTTATAAGTGCAGACCATAAACTTCCATGACGTCACAAATCGCTCTGCTCTGTGGATTTCCATGTTGAAGCATTTTGGCCTTCACCATCTTGTTTTTCGGGAGTCAGAACATTTGGAAGCGGGAGTGGAGCTGTAGGAGTGACAGCCTGTCCCTCTAAGTGGCCGTTCCCTTAATTATGTCTAACTTTAAGCCTTTATAACTTTCAAATAGTTGAGTTATATAAAAATTCAGCCCCCATACAATTGTCATGAATTTTGAAAATAGCTACAGAGACCAAAACAGTTTTTTGTACCAGGCTGTAATTTCTGCTGTAAAGTTGGACATTTTAACATGGGGGTCTATAAGGATTGCGTGGCTTCTGGAGCCAGCCTCAAGTGGACATTGGAGGAACTGCAATTGTTGGCACTTTCATTTTGGCAATATTTTTCAGCCTCGGAGAATGTCACTTGGTCCAGACAAGGTGTTATATTTGTCAAGCAAGTGCACAACGTTCAGTGAAATTTCAGTGGCATCATTTTCAAGAATTTAAGTATGATGCAATGTGATGTGATGCGATACGATACAAGTTTGTACATTTGACTAAATAGTGAGTTTTTCCTCACAAAGCAACTCAAAAAAACAACTACTTCTTCTCACAGTCTTCTAAACCAATCACCAGTAAAAAACAAAACAAATGTTGCTATTGTACATTTCTGCAAACCACATACGTTACATTTGCACGTTATTATGCAGCAGATACATCGAAGCTCTTCAACAACACTGTGGTTAACGTGTGGTTTTGTTGAGGCTCAAAAAAAAACACTTGGGTATGGCTCAGAAAAGATCATATTTTAGCTTAAAATTGTCTTTTGGGGCACAATTCCAGCTGGAAAAGCAGCAATGTTATGTAAAATACAACTGCTTATTTTGTTCCCCTATCCCTGCTGGACAAACAGCCACGAAAAAAACACGTTTGGGGGCTAGAAGGCCAACTGACACGCAGCTGTTTTTGCTGTATGTTGGTTGTTAACAGTGGTCTGTAGCTTGGCGGGCGTCCTTCCTAAATGACACACCATCCACCAGCCCCTCCACTTCCTGATGATAAAGTCAGCTCATATACTACATCACTTAAGAAACGTTGATATGGGTATAAAACGTGTAAATGTGACATATCTGTGGTTTGCAGACACCTACAATGTCAACATTTTCTTCTGTCGACTGGGTCGAGTCTTCAGCAGAGAAACTTTTATCAAACAAATCTCCGTCTACCATCTGCTCCGGTGTTAGTAGACCCTGACCTGCTCTCAACATGCCCTCCTCCTCCTTCTGAAAATATTTTTAATAAAGTGTGAAATAGAGAATGGCACTGCGGCGGGGAGCACCCAGCCTAAAGTAATAGAATTTTAGTCCATGTATGAAACCTCCCTCATCCCCCGGGTGCTGACTGTGGAGTCACTCTCTCTGCTTCCATCTCTATCTCACTCTTTCTCACTTTCTCTGTAACACACACACACATACACACACACACACACCGACATCTTCTGATGGAGTGTCCTGCTATCGCAGCCAGCCAGGAGCAGATATTAATAGCTTTGCTCTCTCAGCTGCCGACTCTCTCACTCACACACAGACACACAATGACACAGCTCAACCAGACTGTAATACACACACAAACACACACACACACACATACACACAGTGACACATGAAGACGGCTCTTGCACACAATGTGGACACGTGTGGGCAGAACACGTGTGTGTTTTGTGTGTAGGTAATACTCTGCTCCATGAGCTCACATAGGATGACATGAAAAACTTGAAGCAGCTTTTCTGGTTCACAGGGCCTCTTTTTGAAATCTTATATTTTTACAGTGAAGATGATGTAGGAGGTGTGTTGCGCAACAACAGCACTACGAATAATCCAGAGCCTGTAAAGGCCCTTACACACCAAGCCAACGATCGGCCTTAGCTCAATGTTGAGTCTTCAGTTAGCGCCCGGGGCCCTCATCAACAATAGTCGGGTCACGCTGATTAAGCATGGTCAATCTGCGTCGGCAACTGCAGAACTTGTTGGTGAATGAAATCACCCTGATTAGCGGTTCAGCTCAGCACACAGTACAGAAACAGAAGAAACAGAAATGAGGAAAGTAAACAAAAAGCTAAAGTCAGGAGGGAGTGAACAAAAACAAACTTGTTATATAAAGTATGATTATTTTTCTTTATCCATTGAGCTCTTTAACAGAAACATTTCCTGATGGTTTGTGTTATTGTTCTCTGGTTCACAGTAAATATGCTCTGTTCTTTGAACACTGGATTGTGTTGTTAATGTGCTAACTGGCTAACTAGCGTCAAGACGGTCTTCCAGTTTCCCTTTTTTAATAACGATTACAGACTATTGCGTCTGACGCAGGCGCAGAACTTACATGCTGGTTGGCTGTTGGTTGAAGTCTTTGTGGTGTGTTCATGTGCAACATTTTGGCCAAGACATAGCCGAGGTGGGGCAACGCATCAGGGGGCTTTTGTTACTGCGAGTTCTCTGAAGCCTTTTTGGTGTGTCTTGGCCTTAAGGCATGACAGCTGAGAAGTCCTTTATACCTCTCATCAGTGGTGGAAAATAGCTGAGAACATTTACTCAAGCATTGCACTTAAGTATAATTTTGGGGTACTTCATTGAAGCACTTACATATTATGCTGCTTGAAACTTCTACTCAACATCTACACCACATTTCAGAGGGAACTCCGTTAGTAAATGTTCTGGAGCTTTTGATTGAAAAGTTTTGAATCTAAACTTTTCAGCCAACATGGCTGATTAATAATTAACATTTATAATCCTCCAGGACTGTAACATGCTGATGTTTAACCCAAACAATGTGTCATGTGACTGCAGTTGGTTCAAATCGAGGTTGAACACGTTCTCACCGCAAACGAACTGCACCAGAGTTCGTTGGTAACCAGACCGAGACCACCTCTTCAAGAAGGTCTTGGTCCAGTTGTTTTGGTGCACACCTGAGTGTGATTGCTGTGTTCACACCTGCCCAAATGAACCGCACAGAGGGAGCATACCAACTTGAGTTTGATTGAACTGAACCAAACAGAGCAGATGTGAAGGCACTTTAAAAGGGTCTATAGCCTTTGCTTATATTCCCAGCATGTTCTCAGTAATGTGTACAGTTTATTATTAAAGAAGTTTCAGCTGAGTCCAGCTGCATTAACCGCCTGGAGGAAAGCTATTAGTGTCTGTGTTTGTATTCATTGTTCCCATATGTTGTTTTTTTTTTCAGATGATGAGTACAGGCTATTAAAAGGAGTTGCTGTCAAGTCAGGCTAATTTAATTGCCCAGTAAAAGAGCTTTTATGGAGTAGTTCTATGATTTAACCAGCGGTTTTGAATCTCTCTTTATATTCTCCCTCATTTATCTTGTGAACAATAAGAAGTGGATATTTAACAAAGCTGCAGAGGAGCTGTGTAATCTGCATGGTTTTCTCAGTGAAGTAGAAAGCAGCTGCAGTGTTGTAGTACAGCGTAACCATGACTGTGACCTCACTATTTTCTGTTCTGTTTAAAAAGGAAACTTAACTCGATGTGTTTCTAAAGGTTATGTTTATGTTCTGACAGTTTAAAGGAGGTCATGTTCTTATATTGTCTGTCTGCCAGCAGGGTTTCTCTGTGAACACAGAACTTGGCAGACACATTTTGCTGATCTGGATCCTGGATTGCAACCATTAAATAATCACTTGTAAATATTAAACTAAGAGACAAAAACACTTGATTCAGCCTGTGGCTTTAAATGCACCTTAAAAAACAGAGGTTGACAATAAACTTGAGATAGTAACTGAACATTTGTATAATATGATTATAATCCTGACTCATATTTTCCCTCACCTTCCAGGAGATAAGTACTGGGTGTTTAAGGAGGTGACGGCTGAGCCTGGTTACCCTCACAGCCTGGTGGAGCTGGACAGCTCCCTCCCGAAAGATGGCATCGACACGGCTCTGCGCTGGGAGCCGGTTGGGAAAACCTACTTCTTCAAAGGGGACAAGTACTGGCGCTACAATGAGGAGAAGCGCACAGTGGACCCAGGGTACCCCAAAACCATCACTGTGTGGAAGGGAATACCGGACGCACCGCAGGGAGCCTTCATCAGCAGGGAGGGATGTGAGTATTCAGTTTGGTTTTGTCTGTGCATCACCAAACATGAGAAGTGTGTGTGTTAGAGATATCGGCCGTAGAGATGTCTGCCTTCTCCCCAATATAATGGATCTATATGGTTTAAGACTATCGGTCTTAAAATCCCGAAGGCCAACTTCTCCCAACAGCCATGAAACAGATTTACAGCAACATCATTTCACAAAAGTATTAAATTCAGCTCAGTAATAACTGTCAAAGTTCACACACAAAAGAGCTGTTTTTGCTCGTCAACCATTATTAGCTTTGGCACGTTTACGTTACATAGATTAGCGTAGCTGCTGGTGGAGTTTTCCTCCACTCATAGCTTCACAAATTACATGTATTATTTAGATTTATTCTCACTCATCGTTGGTTTAAGTCACTGCATCTCTCGACAGAACAACACAGTTGAATTTCAGTCTGCATGCACGTTTTTTCAGCTGAATATTGTTGAATAAGAGCAGCTAATGTTGGCGTAGTAAGAAGTTAGCGAGATGAGATGTCCGGCCAGGCAGGGATGTTGGACGTCCTGTTCTATCCTGTAACGGCATTGTTTTCATACGGCATGTGCTGTCAGTTGACCTGTATTTTGTCCAAAATCCATAATATTTCCACACTGCTGATTTATTCCCAAGTAAATAACATTATCGTCATCGTCTGCCTGCTGCTGTTTGATGGTGATGCAGGATTTCGAACTAAATGCGAAACCATAAGATGATGGTATGGATCAATGTTTTCACTTTGCAAATATGATATTGGATTGTTGATCACTGAATCAATATATCGATCCAGATCGATGGATCGTCACACCCCTACTAACAAAAATCCAAATAATCAGATATCCGTGTCCAGCCCTAAAAACAACTAAATGATGAGGTCACTAATCAACGAGTCAGTCAGTCAGTCAGTCAGTTAACTGCAGACAGACGGTCACTCAGCCTCTTTATGATTCATTTTATTCACATTGAATTACTTCTTCTTCAACACGCTGTTTATCCTCCGCAAGCAAAGCCGACAAACTCACACATAGTGCCCATCATCACTTCCACTTGTCGAGTCGTGACCTCATGACCTTGCAGCGACCTCAGAGGGAGTGTGTGCGTGTGAGAGAGAGATCAGAGGCGGTGACATGGTCGGTTGGGCATGGTGACTTGGTGTTAGATGAGAAGCAGTCCTGCAGGGACTTCGGAGGCAACAGACAAGTGTGTGTGTGTGAGTGTGTGTGTGTGTGTGTGTGTCCCCTTTGGCTGGATATCCTTGTTGTCATTCTCTGCCATCTTTAGTTTAGTTCAAATGTAGTTTTAATAACCTCGCTGCTGTGGAGGTGTTACTGTACAGAGAGTTACACATTCCAGATTTCAATTAAAAAGTCATTACTGAACACACATTTAAAGCCCCATCGTGCAGGAGTCATGGGGATATGTTGGCAGAAATGGAATAGAATATAATAAGTATGTTTTCTTTAGTGTTTAATCACCTAAAAATAAGAATGATTGTGTTGTTGTTACCTCAGAATGAGTGTTTATAGTGTGTCTACGCAGGGAGCAGATCTTCATTTGTGGAGATTGCCATGTTGCACCACCATGTTTCCTCAGGAGCCCAGAACGGACATTACAGAACCATTACATTACAGAAAACATCACACTGACCTGCTGATATTTAATGAAATACTAATATTAGCTAACACGTACATGCACTTATTTTAGCTTTCCATCACATCTGCCTGTGTGTGTGAGACTGTGAGACTGTGAGGTTGAATCACTTCATGTTTTCTCCCCCTCCCTCCCTCTGTCTCCCTCTCACATACCATCCCATTTGTCTCCCAGCTACAGTGTCTGTCTCACAGGCATTACATAATATTGCCCTTCAATAAAAACAACCACTGCTGGGACTGAAATACTGTAGCTGCCTGTAACCACCATGTCACAACAGAAATGTTATTGCCTCTAATGAGATTCTGCGTCACAGGGACCTGCCAGCGCTGACGGAGAGAGCTGAGGACACTGATGGATGTTTTTTAGTTAAAGAGAAAGCTTTTCTGAAAGAGTGAAGGACTGAAGTGTCTCCTCACAGTGAGCCTTTAACAGACTGAGTAAACATGGTGGAGCTCCCTGCTCGCAGTGATATCTCATGTGATTTTGCACTGAACTGGTAATTTTGAATGAATGAATGAATGAATGAATGCCCTTATTTTGAACCAACAAACAAAAAAACATAATGAAAAACAACAAGACAAAGACAACAGTGTCTGAAAAGCAGTAGGTAGAAGTAAAACTTGTATGTCTATACCCCTTTCTTACATTTCTTTTTTTAACTCATACATTATTTCAATATTAAAAAAATGTAATTTCAATAAAAGCTTCTAAACCAAAGTCTTCACAACCGGAGGTGTTCCAGCAGGAACACGATCTGAAATCATAAAGAAATTAACATCCATAACCAATATTACATTTCCCTGATGGTAGCATGTAGCTACATGTAGCACTGTATGTAATGTAAACATGCACAGTAGCGTGCCTGAAGGAGATGGTCATATAAAAATATCTGTCACAATCTGACGTCTTGAAAGGATTAAAAATCATTGAAAACAGTGTATCCAGAGCTGTATGAGGTTTTTGTGTGGTTTTAATGTATTGATGTTAATATTTACTTTGTCTCGATCACAGAAATCAACCCACTAACTTCCTTTATCTGTTCTCTTTCCTTTATCCCCTCCCACCTCCCATCTTCAGACTACACGTATTTCTACAAGGGGAAGGAGTACTGGAAGTTCGACAACCAGAAACTGACGGTGGAACCCGGCTACCCCAAGTCCATTTTACGCGACTGGATGGGCTGCGACCAGTCTGACATGGAGCACTCCGGCAGCAAGGGTAACCGCGGAGACCGACAGCTGCCCCTTGACGACGTGGACATCATGGCGACTATAAACGATGTCCCGACTACGGTCAACGCCATCGCCGTGGTGATCCCTTGCATTCTGTCGCTGTGCATCCTGGTGCTGGTGTACACGATATTTCAGTTTAAAAACAAAGGCGTGCAGCAGAACACCATGACGCAGCACTACTACAAATACCCAGTTCAGGAGTGGGTATAACAGACTTTCCTTCAAAGAGGTCAAAGTTCATGGATTGAAGGGGGTCAAGCAGTCGTCATACTGTTAGCTAGCTTCTGTTGGCTAATAGCCAAGAATGCTAGTAAAAAAAAAAAACTATGGAATGTCAATGCTGAAAGACGCTAATTGTGCTAGCTATTGATAAAAGGGCGGACACTGAAGATGCTCTGCGGGAGTAGATTTAGACGCTGGCTCAAAGTGTGTGTATGCAAGTGTGTGTGAGAGCAAGATTTGTGCCTGTCTTGTGACACAAGCACATCAGTGTAAAACAGGAAGGATACTGATTTGGGCTTTGTGCAAGACACGTGCAAAACAGACTGAGGACAGCGAGAACAAGTCCGCAAAGACTCCAGGAGGATCTGATTGGCTACGGACAGATAACACTCCTGATTTGCCCAAAACCTCCATGGCTAATACTGCGATACTGAACTTTAACTATTTCTTCTGGGACCTACAACACAACTCTCCTTCTCAGTGAAAATAAAAAGAAAGAGGATCTGGAGCAGAAAGAAGATGCTCCATAAAGCCAGACACCACCTCCAAGTTTGTTCTAACAACAACTTGTACACGTGAACTACTTCAACTATCAAGTCAGATGAAATTTAATGAAAAAAAGAAAAGAAATTGTTTCAAAATATCAAACTTGAAGATAAAATGTAGGTAGAAAGGCCATAACAAAAAGAAAACCAAGGATCTCTTTGTGGATCTCTGAATTTTATTTATTTATAGTCGTATGAGCTGAAAAACTGTCAAAGAGGACCTTTTTCTCTCTTTTTTCACCACACACACACCACACCACAAGACACATCTTCATCACCATTACAACTTAAAACACCCCTGCTTTGGTTTACACAGCTCGGACTGATTGGTTTTAGCAGGTGTAGAATAGCTGGTCATCAGCGTATAGTGATAGAATGACAGTTCAGCAGCCTTATCTCTGTCTCAACAGGCCGAACACATTTGCTTATATTTACCAAACTGCGAACAACCAGGGCTCATGTGTATCAAACTTAAAACTTCATTGAAACTTCATTATAGTATTTTGGGATGTACGATATTGGATTGAACAACTCATTTGACCAATAACTGATACCGATATCGATATATATACACTTTTTTCTCTACCTAATTTTAGTGATCATCAAGTCTCTTCTGTTGTGGATTTAACATCATATTTTGCATACATACTCTTACCGTGAGGCCCCACCAACTATGAAATACAATACTTTTCAGTGCATGTAATATTCATTTATTGTGCAAATTAAGAAAAGCATGTTTGACGATTCTTATTTTAAAGCCGATATTGGCTGATTCTGATTACATTTTGATATTATCACGCATCCCTAATTATAATAATAATAAGAAGAAGACGAAGAAGAATTTTTTAATATAGCTCTTTTCAAGCTTAAGCATAAGAGCCTTCCAGATTGAGAGATTTACAGAATAAAAATTTAAAAAATCAGAAACCCTTTAGTGAAAGGTAAAAGTGAAAAACTGAATTGAACGTTTACTCAAAATCACAAACTACAAAATAAAAGCTGCTGATTTTTTTGGTGATCATGCAAAATATCACTGGTTATGATGAGTTATACATTTGCTAATAAAGTAAAATTAATTGTAGCCCACTTTTCTTATTTTATCTGAATGCTGATTGGATATTTCTAAATATAGCAGTGCTACAAACAACAACAAAAAGTTGTATTCATTTTGTTTTTAATCATGTTCCAGTTCTTGGACACACCTTTTCTACCAGCAGCAGAATTCTTGCAGAAAAAAATTATTTAAATTTCAGGCCAATTTCCTTTTAATTCAATTCTGTTTATATATTATATCAGCCTGTTCTCACTCAACGCATCAAATACTGCTGTTTTGTCAGTGTTGTTGGCGGTATGATACGCACCAGGCAACTATTGTAGTATGAGGAGCAAGAAACTCTGGACTTTTGCCCGGTAGCCCACTGTTCGTTTCCCTGTGAAACAAAAGTCAGCCAAGTTATCTGAGTTTGTTTTTCAACAATGTTTTGTGCTAGCATGTGTAGCATGCTATGCTAATGACACTTGTAAAAACTAGGGCTGCCCCTTAATAGTCAACCAGAGAGGTCAATAGACAAAAAGATTTCATTGGTCGCTTGGTCAAAAAAAAAAAAAGTGAAACTCTGTTAGGAGCTGGGTCTTGTCAAAATAAATCCAAACCTATATGACTGGAGCATGTGGGAATTTAATTTGAAAGGACAGACACAGGAAGTGTCCACGCTCAGTGGTCAGACAGGAGTCAGGTTAAAACTTCCTTGAAGCCAAACCATGATGGTTTTTTCCAAACTTAACCACAGAGTTCTGTTGCCTAAACTCAAGGAAGTAAACTTAACATACAAAGTGTTTTACCTACGTTGTAGTTTTACTTTGAAAAATACTATGCATGTAACAAGCAGAAACTGAACATTTCCTGTGAAAACTGAAGTTTATTTTTAAAAGCCGGGATGCATGTAAGGAGCATTAAGTAACACGCCTTCCCACAACATCCAGAGCAGACGCAGGAGGGTACATAGCATGTCATATTTAGGCGTGTAGGTCCACTGACAGAGCGCTGGTATTTAACGAGTTGTGATGAGAACTTGTTGACTATATATTTATGAAACTGATATTAATTTCACATTAACTGCTGCTTAAGGTATCAAGATGTCCACACAAAAAGAATGAGGCTTTTGAACACATGAAATTATGTTTTTGATTTTTTTTTTTCTTTAAGAATAAACACTGACAGTTGTCGGCTCGTCCTGCTCTGCAGATGCACGATTTGTGATTAGTGAGTTCAGACTTAAATGTTACACTTTGCTCTAAGTAGGAGTAAGTGTCCTGATAAATGTGCCTGAACGCTCACACTCAGCAAAGAACTTTTTTAATCCTGGATTGGGTCTTAAGTGTAGTTCTTAGAACTTTGATAAATACGAGCCCTGAGCTGAACTAGTTAGTTTGTTAGTCCGTTCTTATCCTCATCTTTGTATTTCTCTCTTTCCACGCTCGAGCGCAGCCACAGGCTCCTCAAGATGCTCAAAGTATAAAATATAAAGAGAAATTAAAAGGACAGGGAGGGTTTGAATACAGGAAGGCAGAGGGGTCGGGGGGGGTGGGGGGGTGCACAGAGGATATATGTGGGTCTGTATTAGTATGCTGTCTGCGCCGCCGCGACATCGACCAAGCTTAATGAAGTACTTCTGTTCACAAAGCTCTAATAGGGGCTACTCGCCCTCCATATCCCTCGCTTTAATCCGACTGTCCTCCCTCTGTCTTTTCTCACTGTCCTCTTGTAATTCTTCCCATCCATCTGGCCTCTCCTCTCTCAGTCTGTTCCTCCTCTCCCTCTATTTATAATCTTTCCTTCTTTTACCATCTCTTTCCATCAGCGCTGCTCTCCCTCTCGTCTTTCTTTACGTCTTTTGATGTTCAGCATCTCAGTTTTTTCTATCAATGCACCATCTGCTTTCATTATGATTTAATAAGTGCTTTTATTGGTGGTTTGAACTAAGGAGCTTGTAATTCATCTCCAGTTTTGTCAAAAAAGTGCCAAAATTTCGAGTTGTCTTTGGATTTAATTGCTTGACTTCTACTTGTCGACACATTTTAAACACACTTTGTGTTGCTTTGTGTGTGCTGAGGAACATCAACTCAAGTTTCAATTTACAACGACCTGTAAAAGGGAACAGTTGTAAAATACATTAGATAAGATCATCTAAAGCCCTGTTTCCTCCGAGCAGTACAGAACAGTTCAGTTCGGTACGCTTCTTTTTCTGTTTCCACAGTGAAAAGTTGTGGATGGTACCGACAGAAGCGTTCCTTACCGTCCCCATTTTTGGTCCTCCCTCTGCTGGGGTACCTAGCACACAGATCTGGTTCGGAAAGGTGCTAGAAACCCTGCAGTCTGATTGGTCAATCGCAGACGGTCACTCTGCGGGGCTTAATTTTGACTCGAATGGCTGAGGTGTCAGGTTTGGTCACTTTTCCCGTCTTTGATGGAAACGATCAAACACTCTTTACAGAAAAAAATGCATTTTCTGTTCTCATCACATTGGGCCTTTTTAAAAAAACATGAACTCACTGCAGTTTACCAACCCAGTCGCCAGGAAAAATGTTGGCTTTGTGCGTTTCTGCAAACCCCTGACACGTTAGGTTTACATTTGCACAATGGTGGGTAGAGTACTGAAAATCTGTACTCAAGTAAAAGTACAATCACTCCCATGAAAAATGACTCAAATAAAAGTTTAAAAAAAAAAAAAAGGTGCCTGGTCAGGGCGACCTTGAGGTCACAGCCCAGGTTCGATTCCGACCTGTGGCCCTTTGCTGCTTGTCATCCCCTGTTTCTCTCCCACCTTTCCTGTCCATCCTTAGCTGTACTATCAGTTAAAGACAAAAAGCCCATAAAAATAATTTTAGAAAAGTACCTGGTTAATAAATTACTCAAAGCACGTTACTTTCCATTTTGGTATTTTTTGGGTGTGCAGGCCGATGGAAAATGTTATGTTTTAACCAAAACACACAGGTGGGAGGCAATGATTTCTACTGCTATTATGAAAGTTAAACGTTGAACTCTGCATTATCAGGTTAACTGCTTTCTAAAGCACACCAATTTAAAAGCCCAACAGACCACCAGCTACAAGTTAAGTTAATGTCATTATCATAACATTAAAGATGAACGTTATGCATGACAAATTAACATAGCTAACGCTAGGTAGCTGACTATATTTTCACTTACAGTTTGTGCAGCTTACTTCACTGTGATTGCAAATCAGAAGAGTTTTTAAGAGCGAAGGTCTCAGTGTTTTCTGGGAGCCACAGCAGCAATTTTTTAGACTGTGGTATAAAGAGCGTGGCCAGATGTGGTCAGGGATTGTCTCTGAGAGCTGCCTCTTGCTCTGGGTTTTGCTCCGTCATCATCGCATCGTGGTTAAAAGACAGCTGGTGCTTCTCTTTCCTCCAGACAGCTGGCAACTCAGCATCTGCAGTAAAGCTTCTCCTCCACTCCCCTACACTTGATCCCCAAATTTACATCAGACTTGTCTTTAAGAAGGTATAAAGTGGTAAAGTAACAAGTAGATTAGGGGCTAAAAATATGCTAGAGTAAGGAACAGAAATACAGTTTTTAAAAAAGGTACATAAAAATTATTTGTTCCTTTAAAAAAAAATCATTTTTTACTTGTGTATTACTTGTAATGTGTTACTACTTACCTCTGTATTTGCACATTTTTATATGGCACATTTATTAAAACTTTGTTTCACTGTGGTTAATGTTTGGTTATGTTTAGGCACAAAAACCACCATGGTTAGGGAAAGACCATGTTTTGGCTTAAAATACTAAATTTGGTGGTACAAACACCTAGCAAGCTGGGAATCACAGCCATGCAACTCTGAGTCCACAGTGAGGAGGAAATCCACAAAGACGGCAACACTCTTTCCCAGACATCATCACAGCTCATCTCCGCTGCAGCTTGCTGGTCTGTTTACAGTGGCGTTGTGCTAGCCTACGTCACACGTTTCCTTTACTCTGATTGGTTTTCCATCTTTCCAATTGCGTGAAGGGGCACTTTGAGTGACAGCCGTTGATACCGCCCCTCGGGAAAAGAGGAAATGTACACTCCGTGTCCAGACCCATTTGCGTTTTGCGAATTGGGTCTGGACACGCCAGGCTAACAAAAAGCAGCCATATCTCAGTAAACAAACAACTTATTTTCTCGCCTAAAAAAATGCAAGAAAAAACAGCAACAGTTTCCACAATCACCCATGGCAGGTGCCCTAAAAAGCTGCTGAAAACACAGCAACTAAACTAAACCAGTTTTGTAGTCTGCACCTTGGCAGGTGTCTCGCCAAACTGACACCCCATCCACCATCCCCTCCACCTCCAGATGACAAGGTCAGCTCGTATACCAGGTCACTTTAGAAACACTGATTTGACACGTATGAAACAGTCCAAGGTAACAAACAGTGCCAACATTTTTTTTTTCTGGTGACTGAGTTTAACGTTGGTATGTTTTTCAGTATTTTCTGGAAAATTTGGATGTTTTAAACAGCTGTGATTTCGGGATGCCTTCATGTGAAGTTCATGTGTTCAACTTTGATGAAGAGATTTGTCCAGCTGAATGTGTAGGAGGAGCAATGCGCGCTCAAAGACGGTAGATGTGAGTCACCTTATGTAACAATCAACTGACGATCCTCAGCACATCCTCTGAAACAGCAGCACTGCAGTTCTAACTGAGCATGCTTTATTTAAATACACAAGCTGCTCATTTAAATGTCATTAACTCCGATATGACTCATAATGGTTCACTCAGAGGCCAGTCGGCGCCCCAGAGGGGGTTTGGAGTCCCCCATACATGACCTCCTGCCACAGGCTGGGAATCACTGTGGCAGGGCGGGTTGGGACATCCTGACTGAGTCACTGTTTATTCAGATTGTCGGGATGGTTTTCAGCTTAAGATTTAAATTCTTCTCTTTGGATTGAGATGAGATTATTAACTACTACAAAATCCATATATATATATATATATATATATATTTCCACATATCCACACAATAACAATGCAGCAGGGTGCAGTGAGTCTTTGCAAATCGTTCTCAGAGCTACTTTACATTTAGAAGAGCACATAATGTCTGCCTCTGTACATCTCCCTCCCCTGCCCTTGTTCTTGTTCTCATTCGCTCAGCTTTGTACCTTACTCACCGAGCTCCCTGTCTTGCAGTAATTGAATGTGTTCTCGCCGCATATCCGTGCAATTACTTGCTGCTGTCGAGAGCAATTCAGCACACGCAGCATTCAGCACAAATCGATGTCGTTCAATATCCCTACAGCGCTATTTTGACTCGGGCTAAAAAAAAACAACAAAAAAAACGCACATTTGTTCCTTGAGGGTGTCCAATAAACACAGAACAAGACATTCTGCTTCTTTTACCTTTAAGCCTATATGAAGCGTAGACACTGTGTCTGCTGGGAGGGTTGTGAGAGTTTGTGGAAACATGAATGTCTGTCTTTAGAAAATTGCCTATTGGACAGAACTTGTCTTTCTCCTTGTGTTTGCTCAGCTCGAGCGTGAAGGTCTGGACAAAAGAAAATGCATTTGATCAAAACTGAAGTGAGTAAAGTTGAAAAGTTGCATTCCAAAAGGAGAATTTTAAACATTTGGGAGATATTAAGGATTACGTGCAGGGCTGCAACTAATGGCTATTTTCGTCATTGATAAATCAGATGATTATTTTCTCAATTAATAGATTCATCATATCCAGCTGCGACAGTGTCTGTCTGTCTGTCTGTGGGCAGATTTTTGTCAACACAATAATGTCAAAACTGTGCAAGATGCAGTTGAGATCAAAGTGAAGGCCGAGTTTGAAGATGGTGCGGTCCGAGCAAGGGGGCCAAAATTCAGCTATTGGCCCCCGTCACTTTACACCCATTGCCAACATTCGCTTTAAGGGCTCATTTATTCTCCCTTTACGTTGGAGAATAGATGCGTCAGTTTCAAATGTTGAAAACGTCACTTCGGGTCAAAGGTCACTGTGACCTCACAAAACATATTTTTGGCTATAACTCAAGAATTCACATGCCAGTGATGACAAAAATTCACACAAATGTCTAAGAGGATAAAATGTCATGACTTTTAATATCCAAAAGGTTAAAGGTCAACTTCACTGTGACATCATAATGTTCTGCATAAACATGTCGTATCTCAGGAACAGAAGGGGAGACATTTGCTCAGATACTGAATTGGTAACTCTAATCTTGAAACTGTGCTGATTGTATAGATCTTCTGTGTGTGAAGCATCCATGTTTTCACTGACATGGATGGAGACTCAGAGAAACTTTAATATTTCACAGAGGCAAACAACCACAAGGCGGTAATTCTACTTTGAAATATTCATCGATGAACTGCTTCTTTCACAGACGACGTCCATCACTTTGGAATGAAACCTTTCAACTGAGATTAATTCACAACTTCAGAGTTATTAACCAGACTGTGTAATGTGATGGGAAATGAAGCCTCTGTGTTTACGTGCAGTAAAACTAGCGTTGATGTGGAGTTATGTGGGATGATAATGACACTGAGAACTGTAGCCAGTAGTAGTTTAGAAAGGCTCCATTTTTTGGACTGTTTATCTCAATATATCACTGTGTTATGTTTTAATTTGTGGATTGTCTTCCTTAATTTTCTGACGGAAAACACTCTACAGGTCAAGCTGATTATTTTACACTTTTATTGATGAAAATCAGGTTTTCTGCTGTTGTGCACTTCGTAGACGAGACAGGCAAAGAGGTGGGTGGACATTATGGGCTCTTTGGTTGTCAGCTGTGTGGCGTCTCTGCTGGACGCTGGTGCACACACTGTAAATATAGTCGCGCTCCAGGCTCGCTGTGAAGCATTGCTGGTTTGTTACTGCGTGATTTAACATGAGAGATGAGGCGAGGGGAGAGCTTTCCCTCAGGGTGGGAAACATTTCACCGAGCTAACGAGGGGTCTCCATACCACTTCAACATATGTAATAATAATATCATCTAATTCATCTCACTCACTCTCGCCATCATTGTTGTTCTTGGTGCTCATTTATAATGTAAATGACAGAGGTGCAGTTGTTGCTGAAAATAGCTCTCGTACAGGATTACTACTTAACTTCAGTGTTGCTATCAGGTACTAAGTGTTGGTTTTACAGGCAGATTAAACCTCCATTCATCTCCTTATATGTTGCAAGCCGCTGAGTCGCTGCACAGATGCAATCGGGGATTAAGTGCCTTGCTTCGCGGCACTTCAGCAGTCGATGTTGAGGGAGAGAAGAGCACCTCTCACGCAGTTCCTCATGCTGATTTATACAGTGGTTTTTAGAGCAACTTTCTGGTTGGTTGCTTTTTTCTTTTTTTGATTTTTTTTTTTTTAGGCTCCTGCCGCCCCGATGTTGCTTTGACGACGAATGACTCCTCTTCTCACATCATCCTCATCGGGTTACAGTGGTTATGTTAAAGGTTGCTGAATGGCCTGCAGTACTTAAAAGCTTCTTTGCAAATGACGTCATACACCGGTGCGTTGTCCAGATGGAGGGCAGGTAACTGGAGGCAAAGACTACAAACACGGCAGTAATGCCTGTGATTTGTGCTGTTCCAATCAATCAAATTAGGAATGACAAGGGTCGCTTTAAGTCCTGAAAAAGCACGTAAATGGGGACGTTTTTTTTTTTAAAAAAATAGTCTCATACCTCTTTTCCACCAACATGGAATTGGTTACCGCACCTAATTTTGAACCATTCAGAACATTTTGACCAAAAATTAATTGGTTTGAAACCTAAAAAAGTTGCCTCCCAGCTGAAACCAAAAAACGTGACAACATCACTGGGCGTGTCATGTTCTACAGGTTGGAACGACAGGATGGAGAAGGCAACAATAAACTGAATGAAGTGAGAAATCATTGGGGGGAACGCGCGCAGCAGTCTCATTGATCGTTGGTTCGTGCCCGTTTTTGGATCAAAACAAATATCTGAGATAACAGAACAGAGGTTTGCAGGTATTCAAAGCGATGCGCCATCTTGCTATTACTGTTTACTTAAGTTGTGCATTGTGCAACGTCCTCAGTTGATGACACATCGTTGATTACTCTGGCTCTGATCAAATCTGGTGGAAACACTGGTTCACTGGATAGTACCAAGGTCCCAAAAGTCCTGAAAGGAACCAGTTCAAGAACCAGAACTGATCTGGTGGAAATAGAGTATGAGACACAGCAGCACATGTGGATGAAAAACCTCTGTCTTCAGTCTGGAGGAGCAGAGTTAACTAATCTTAAATGTTAAAACGTGGGGAAAAAAAGACGTTACAACGTGCTGTGAGAACTTCTCCATGTTTTTAGCCACGACCCTGATTTTTAACAGCGTTTCACCAGACGTCTGGGAACTGTTGACCTAGCAGGTAGAAAAGAGCAGCTAAAGTTGGCTAACGTTAGCAAGTAATGTTAGCCTGACAGCATTTCACCAGACCTCTTGGAACTGTTGACACCTGGTAGGTAGAAAAGATCAGCTAAAGTTAGCCAATGTTAACAAGCAATGTTAGCCTTACAGCGTCTTACCCGACATCTGGGAACGTTTGACACCTGGTAGATAGTAGCTAAAATTAGCTAACGTTAGCTAGTAATGTTAGCCTGACAGCAGTGCATCCATGTAGAGAGTTGAAATTTAAAAACCAGCTATACTCAAGCACATTTACTGACCTGGCCAAGAAACAAGATGGCAGTTGTTTTAGTTGTGGACCCAACTGTACATAAAAGAAATTGAGTCTACTAGCTTCGCTTTCATCGGCTTACCGTGTAATGTTAGTAACGTTAGAAACGTAACGTAGGGACGAGGTTATTTGTTATGACGATCGTGTGCACACCGGGCAAATCAATGAAGTTATAGGCAGAAATCGGTTTTCTCAGTTTTGTATGATCACATCCGTCATGAGTTTCAATTTTCTGACAATACTGCTGTCTGCAGGTTCATCCACCTCTTTTATGTAGTCACTTTTTGCCATTTCCAGTTCACCCAGTATATGGACTTATCACTTTCTGCCCTCCATCTGAATTTTGCACGTCATAAAAGTCATGTGATTGCAAACAAGCTAACAGAGAGTGAAATCTGTTGACTTTTAAGTGTGGTGAACAGGTAAAACTTTTACCTGAAAAAAATCTCTACTCAGACACGTTTAAATAATGTGCTCTGTAAAGAGACGCCACCTCCATTTAACCCTCTGAAAGAAAAGTCTGAAACTGTGTATATATTTACTGAGAGAGAAATAGCAGTTTACAAAAGTACAGTGTATTACAGCAGATGTCTGTTTGTGGAAATGGAGGATAAGAAGGGTACTTGAAGAAAACATACTGTCGTGATTTATTGTCGCTATTCATATTACTTATGGTACACACATAAAGAAAAAAATATATGTACATGAGATTTATGCGGACACTGTCTGTCCACCGCTCTTCTGTTTGAAACGTATTTATTCAAATCGGTTTTGTACATGTCACGGGGGGCAAAGGGTCCTCTGAAGATTTGCATCTTTTATGGTTATTGTACACAGACCTGGGACAAACTGGCCACTGTCGCCACCTCCCACCACTCAATCCTCATCTTTCCCAGTGCCACATTCCTCCTCTTTGGCCATATCACTTACTGTGTGTCCATCATGTAAACATTATTTTAAATTTAAGAGTAATGGAGGAGCGTTGTTTCCACTGTGGCAAGCACAAAAGTTCAGAAAAAAAATACAGTTCAGCTCCACAGTTTTACTCAGAAAAGGAGCACAGGAGCTGATCTTGGTGGTGCATTCACCTCGCGGCCATTTTGTCCCAGGTCTGGTGACGTTCTGGTGGCTTTGGACAACAGTGAGTTGCCTTTAAAGGTAGACTTAGTTATCTGATATCGCCACTCCCAAACAGGGGTGACATTTGCCAAGGATGTTACCTCTGCATTATCATAAATTCAGAAAAACTATTTCACACCTTCAACGCATTATTTCAGTCCCAACACAGTGATGCAGATTTGTCTTTTAGATATAGAAACATTTGTGGAAGTTGCTGTGGACATCTTATTTTACATTTCCTGTAGTTTCCTAATATTTTCCTTTAAAAAAATAATGTAATTGTTGAAAGGTTAAAGACAAATTTTAATGAAATGGACAGTGTTGAGCTGGGGCACTTTCAGTTTATTCCAACTGATCAGTGTCATGAGCTTCTTTTACCAAAGTTTATTTTACACAGAGCTAAATAAAAGACGAACATAGAGTTAGAGATGACTGTTATGAACAGATATATTACAGCTAGACAAATTTATTTTGATATTCAGTCTAAAAAACATGCAAGCTTGCCCTCTAAAGCTGGGGTAGGTAGTTTTACTTTGGTGTCATTGCGCAAAAGTCCCATAATAAGCTTTGATCATATTATAATTCTAGTAGAAAGAGAGAAAACTAGACTTCTGCACGTCCTCTTTGCTCTGTTTTCAGACTTTGGTCAGTCTAGCCTGTGACAGAGGACTTTAGCCAATCATAGGTCATTTCAGAGAGAGGGCTTTCCTATTGGCTGCTAATGATGCTAATAGGTTAGCCTTCTGCTAATCAGCACTAAAGGCTCACAGGTGCAGCTTCAAGTTCATGTTTATGTTGCTAACGTTTGCTAGGGCCTCAAATCGCATGGTGCTTCTTAGAGTCAAGGATTCTTTCTTGGTAGGACGGTCCTTCCAAGTCGGGTCCTACAGAGGCTAGGCATGACTCCTTCCTAGCATTCGGGTAACACACATCGGAACAGCTCAGCAAGTGTCCAGGTCATTGAAAAGACCCCGCTTTCAATTCTGGCAAATCATGCGCAATGAACTGTGGGCACTTCATGCCTGCTGAGGATACACAAACGCATTCTTCAAAATTCTCAGAATGAAGGTCTCGGTCCTCTGTAGAATTCGAAGGATCCTTGACATTGGAACAAGTCTTTTGGTGGGATTCGATAGCATAGCCTGATTGAAATTCAGCCATTTAAGGATCCTTCCTTGACTTTGCGAAGCACCGACAGTGTTTCCTCCACCTCTCTCCCCGCTGATACAGACCACCGTGCCAGGAGGCGAGAGTGGGCAGCAGCTCCAAAGACAGACCTCCAGTCAGCAGTCGCAGCATCCTGAATCCAACCAGTGCAAACCCTAGCTCGGGGGATTGGACAGCCCAGACTCCCTGCGAATCAGCAAACTTTCTGTTGCTGCCATTACACAGGTTCAATCCATCACTGCCACTAGCCACCAGCCTGCTGTGACACCCAGTGCTGGGGGGTTTGTGTTGGCCGAATCAAGTCATGACAGAGCCGCTGCCCACTCCCCTCCCGGGGAAATAGTCCACAGTGGTGGGGAAAAAGGCGGAGGGACCATGGGGTGGCTAGCTAACTAATTCTTGTCTAATTTGTGGTCCAATAAACAGAGAGAGGGCTTTACAGTTAAATAAGATTGAATAAATCAATGTATGACTTACTGGGTTACTGTATGAAGCATGCACATGCCAGTTGTTTTCTGGTGGGAGGGGCTTAGGAAAGAGAGGGCGGAGCTGCAGGATTAGGGTGTATTTTCAGTTTTTTGTTTGTTTTTTGGCCTCTTCCAGATTTCAGCCTACCCCAGCTTTAATACAAGCTAATGTAATTATTAATGTATCTAGGTTACTTTAGCCTCCTGTTAAAGTGTATTTATTCTAGGCTACAGCTGCTTTAGAAAGCTACATCCAAGACCAAGAATGGCAAGAGAAAATAAAAACTCTTTTCACACTGTCCACGGGTTTGTTTAAATAGTTAAACATTTACCGCTCACTCTGATGTCACTGCTGCTTTGGGTCCATCCACTGTGTTAAAACTAATTTCTTATTCCTGAAATTTCTTATTCCTGAAATGGTTTTAGATCTAAAATTCACAACTTTTGGTGCATCCATACAAATTCCAGCTAAAACAGAACAAACTCGTCTCTGGCAAACGTTGCTGTGAGTTTGGAGTGTGGCGTCACGTGGCTAAGTCTTCCTTTAACTTGCCTGTTGTTGCCTTTATATTCTAACATTCTTATTTCTTAAAAAAATATACGTAGGTGAATAAAAACATATCAAAGGTAGTCTGGGCAGACTTTTTGAAGTAACAAGATATATCGAAGTTCTTTGGATAATATCAAAACTACTACTACTACTACTACTTGTAGGGAGATTTTATCAGATATAGCTTTAAGAGAGATTCAATTCAGTTAGTTTTTCTTATAAAGAAAAAGAGTTTTCTGTAAATACTTTTTGATTTTTGTTTGGTTTTGGGTTTTTTGACTAAATGGGTTGATTATAAAATCAAAAAGAAAAAAATCTGGCTCACTTCTTTACATGCAAGACGATGCACCGTTTTGTTTGAGGATTTTTTTATAGAGTCATCACGTCGTCCTCTCCAGTCGGACAGCAGATATCAGCTCATGTAAATATGAAGACCAACAAAAGCTTTTGAAAAGCTTTGTATTTTTATTTCTCTTATTTAAGATGAAAGTCATCATCCTTTGCACATAATGTTAAACCATTTTTATGACGATGCTTATATTGAATAGGCATGTTTATGTTTATGACTTAAGAAGATTATTCTGTAATTCCAGTTTTTATTTCTAACAAGACAAAGTTTGATTATTTAAAATGCTAACATGACTGGAGCAGAGATTTTTTTTTTTCTATGTTTGGTTGGTTTTACTGTCCCACGCCAATTATATACCAACAACACCATGCTCTGTTAACAATGAAATGTCAATAAAAGTGAAAACTTCATTGTGTAATAAGTGTTTTTCATTGAGTGGATGGCACATGTGCACATCATTTCAGTTATCCAAAAAATTCAGATCTCCTGTCTTTGGATTCAGTTTGTTGTCGCCTCTTACTGAACTAAAATATCTAAATTATCTTCATGTTCAGCCTACTTTCAAAGATAGTATATGATAGTATACTGTCTTCCAATTAGGCCTCTTGCTACCATAGAACTTACTTAACCATCAGACTCAACAAAAAGTATTAGTCCCAAATTTTCTCCCTGGACACGATCTACATAATTGCTGTCACAGTGTGCACTTCCAGCATGCCATACATGCCACTCTCTCAGTTAACCCCATTAACCCCACCTCTCCACCACACCTACCTGCCAGCCAATCACCTGTCCACACATCTCCTGCTCCTGCTGGTCCACCACACCCACCTCATCAAGCCAGCTCCACTCACCTGTAAACACTCCAGCTTCACAGACTCTGGTTGCCAGATTGTTCTGTGTCATCCTGTGCAAGACTTTCCAGCGTGTGTTCCCAGACTGCTTTATCATTGCCCACCTCGCCTGCCCCTGACTCTCCTGCTTCGTCTGATCCCTGGTAAACCACTTGGCCTTCTGTGGCTGCACATTCCGCCTTTGTATGTGTGCTGTGGCATCCACTCATCATCACTGCTGGTTCCTCAACTCCTCGCCCGCTTACAGTCAAGTACTCACAGGTGTGTTGGCTTTCCTCGTGTGTACACCTGATACCGGACCTTCTGCTCATCTGATATTGTCTCTCATCTGCTCCCTCACAAAACTGCTGCTCACTATT
Organism: Epinephelus lanceolatus; assembly: GCF_041903045.1. NCBI lineage: Eukaryota > Metazoa > Chordata > Actinopteri > Perciformes > Serranidae > Epinephelus > Epinephelus lanceolatus. The sequence continues at coordinate 50,151,704 of NC_135734.1, read as the reverse complement.
GAACTGTTTGCTGCTTGTGTGCATCCAGTGGACACTGGTGACTCACCTGCTCAAATTAATCTTCAGGTTTCCAGCTTTCAGGTGATGTACACTCACTGGCCACTTTATAAGTTACACCTTGCTGGTACCAGGTTGGACCCCCTTTGCCTTCAGAACTGCCTTAGTTCTTGGTGTCATAGATTCAACAAGGTGCTGGAAACATTCCTCAGACTTTGGTCCATATTGACATGATGACATCACACAGTTGCTGCAGATTTGTCGGCTGCACATCCATGATGAGAATCTCCCATTCCAGCACATCCCAAAGGTGCTCTATTGGATATTATATTATGTCAGACTAGTTCCAGCCTAGTCAGACAAGCATGAACTGAAGAAGCCTCTTGGATAAGAGGTGAAACGTCTTCTAAGACAAAACCAAGTCCAGTTGCGTTCAATTCAATTGCCTTGAGACTTCTATTGTCCAGTTTTGGTGAGAAAACCCGTGTGAATTGTAGCCTCAGTTTCCTGTTGTTAGCTGACAGGAGTGGCACCTGGTGTGGTCTTCTGCTGCTGTAGCCCATCTGCTTCAAGGTTGGACAAGGTGTTGTTGCTTCAGAGATGCTCTTCTGCACACCTTGGTTGGAACCAGTGCTTATTTGACTTCCTGTTGCCTTTCTATCACCTTGAACCAGTCTGGCCATTCTCCTCTGACCTCTGGCATCAACAAGGCATTTTGGCTCACTGGATATTTTCTCTTTTTGGGACCATCCTCTGTAAACCCTAGAGATGGTTGTGCTGAAAATCCCAGTAAATACTCAGACCAGCCCGTCTGGCACCAACAACCATGCCACGTTCAAAGTCACTTCAATCACCTTTCTTCATCATTCTGATGCTCCGTTTGAACTTCAGCAGCTCGTCTTTACCATATCTACACGACTAAATGCATTAAGTTGCTGCCACATGATTGGCTGATTAGGTATTTGCATTTGCATTTGCACAGGCAGTTGAACAGGTGTACCTAATAAAGTGACCGGTGAGTGTATACCACTTGAATGTTGAATATACTGTTGACCTGCTATCGCTCCCAAAAGATCCCCTGTCCTCCCCAAAAAAGGACCAAAATGTGTTGACAGTTTGTGGGTGTCAGAGGGTTAATTGCGTACTGCTATTTTGTCTCTTCGACTACATTGTTGTAGCAGCGCAGCATTGATTTGAAAGAAATAAATCTAAAAAGCAAGATCATAAAGTAAATTTTTTGCATGCATTTGATTCCCAATCAGAACACTGTGGTAAGAAATGCTTCACATCATTAATGTGGACTTTAAAATGGAATTTTAAACCTGTGATTAAAAATGGATTAATCACAATTAACCATTGAAATACAGCAATAAAATAACTACTCCTTTGACAGCCCTAATTTATACACACATTTCCTTCTTCTGAAACAAAATTAAAGAATGTTTTGTCTTTTTGTTGCCTTTGAAGTTTCTCTGTTTGTCTTTTCTTTATGTTATTTTATGGCTGTTTGTCCTCACTGTGTGGGACAGCAGGAAACCTAAACTGAGTTAGACTCACAGCTGGAAGTGTTTTCATTGCTCTGCTGTTTTTCCTGCTTCAATAATGTTTTTTAAAAACAGTATTCAGTGTTACACCATTTAAGCGTACATTTCATACTTGGTAGTGTTCAACAGCCCTGACACTGAATGAATTTCTGCAAGTCTATTAACAGTTTTGGGGCATCTGTGAGATTATGTGCAGTATAAATCTACCAGATGTGCATAATAAATCTGCCTTGTGGTATTTTGCTGAAATACCCCTTTAGGGATCGATATGTACCTCCTCTGGTGATATGCAATATGTTCAACCACCTGCCCAGTAATGGGACTGGACAGACTGGCTCTGCGGATACTGATGCCTCCAAACACCAATTCAATTTCATGGCAATTTAATGTGTCATTTGGAGTTTTCATGAGAAACTTTTATTTCCTCTGTTTTTGGCCAAATGGATCATCACATTTTTTTCTTTCACAGACTTTATGTTCATAGGTAACGTTGTTTGAAATGGGTTGATATATCACCATTTACCAAAGTTAAAGGTACCCCGTGGAGGTTTTTGACCACTAGTGTCACTGCAGAGCGACAGTTTGATGAGTCGACCTAATATTGTTTATTCTACCAGCACACACACACAAGGACACACATTCAGGCAACAAGCACAGGGGTGAGGTGACACACAATCCTTTTCACTGAGCTCTGTTGCTCGACAGCACCTTCAAAAAGCACTTTACAACTGTGGAGTTTACTCTTTCCTGTTCAAGGACACTTCATAGTGTCATAGTGTGACCAAACAACAACCTCAGGGGCTGAAAAAAAAGCCATCACACAAGAGCCAGAAACTGCAGTTCCTCTAATGGCCACTTGAGGCTGGCTTTACAGCAGATATAAACTTGTTTACAACTCACCTGTTTACATTTTACTAGTCCATACCCACTGAGTGCACAGTTGTCCACGTACAGTTTCACATGGTGTGTGTTTGGGATACAGGTCATAGGAAATTGCAGATTAAATAGTCAACTGAACCCATTAAGAAGAGCAATGTATTCAGACAGAGTGTTTGTGAATTTGATAGTACGATTGCTTTATTGAAAGTACAGTAGTACCATTGCCAATAGTGGGATAGTTAGTGGGCTAAAACTGTACATTAGTAGTTGAGGTAGCACGTTGAAAGGCAGATAGTTAAAGTGTTTATATGTTGTATTGACTTAAAAGTGGGCGCACTGGTAGTTCACATGGGAAAGGTGCATCTAGCCCTTGTTGCAGCTGCATACCATACCATGACTTAGTCATACCAACAACATTGGTCCACAGGGGGAGCCACAGCCATCGGTCACATTTTAGCCATTTTGAAGCATTTTTCTGTTGTTATAGCGCCACCCAGTTGCCAATTAGAGTTAAATTTCTCCAGTCACCTTGAGGCGTCCTGTTCTACATATCTACCAAGTTTAGTAAAAATCCATATGGCGGTTAGGCCTAGATAAGAAATGAGCTCTCTAGCGCCCCCATTTTGTTTGATGGGGTCAATAATGGAGGGGTCCCCTCAGATTAAGTGCGGTCATATGCCTACAAAGTTGCGTGGTGATGGGTGAAACCCTTGAGATGTTATACACCTTTATGTGATGAGCCACGCCCTCCGCAATATTCAATTCAATTCAATTCAATTCAATTCAATTTTATTTATAAAGCCCAATATCACAAATCACAATTTGCCTCACAGGGCTTTACAGCATACGACATCCCTCTGTCCTTAAGACCCTCACAGCGGATAAGGAAAAACTCCCCAAAAAAAAAACCCTTTAACGGGGAAAAAAAAACGGTAGAAACCTCAGGAAGAGCAACTGAGGAGGGATCCCTCTTCCAGGACGGACAGACGTGCAATAGATGTCGTACAGAACAGATCAGCATAATAAATTAACAGTAATCCATATGACACAATGAGACAGAGAGAGAGGGAGAGAGAGAGAGAGAGAGAGAGAGATGCAGGTAATGACAGTAGGTTACAACAACATTAATGAAAGTAATAATATTATAGTTATAGTTCTGGCTACTGAGGTACAATATGTTGAAAGTATGTATTAATATCTGACAGTATACTTGTGTGACAATAGTCATATGTGTATAATAACAGTAGAAGTATGACTAATGACTAATGATGGCAGCAGCAGCAGGAGGCATCTGGCAGGACCACGGCAGCAGCACAACCACACACGTCACACTGTCCAGGCACCGCTGTGATATGAGTTAATCTGAGAGACAGTGGAGCACAAAGGCTCCGGAGAAGAAGCCGAGTTAGTGACATCCAGAATGGCCGAGTTAGCAAGATGCAGTAATAGGATGAGAGTGAGAGAGAGAGAGAGAGAGAGAGAGAGAGAGAGAGAGAGAGAGAGAGAGAGAGGAGAGAGAGGGAGCCCGGTGTATTATAGGGGGGTCCTCCGGCAGACTAGGCCTAAGTCAGCCTAACTAGGGGCTGGTACAGGGCAAGCCTGAGCCAGCCCTAACTATAAGCTTTATCAAAGAGGAAAGTCTTAAGTCTAGTCTTAAATGTGGAGACGGTGTCTGCCTCCCGGACCGTAACAGGAAGATGATTCCACAGGAGAGGAGCCTGATAGCTGAAGGCTCTGGCTCCTGATCTGCTTTTGGAGACTTTAGGGACCACGAGTAACCCTGCGTTCTCAGAGCGCAGTGTTCTGGTGGGATAATATGGCACTATGAGCTCTCTAAGATATGACGGAGCTTGACCATTTAGAGCTTTATAAGTTAACAGTAGGATTTTAAATTCAATTCTGGATTTTACAGGGAGCCAGTGCAGAGAAGCTAAAACAGGAGAAATATGATCTCGTTTCTTAGTTCCTGTTAGTACACGTGCTGCTGCATTCTGAATTAGCTGGAGAGTTTTTAAGGACTTACTAGAGCTACCTGATAATAGAGAGTTACAGTAATCCAGCCTTGAGGTAACAAAAGCGTGGACCAATTTTTCTGCATCTTTTCGGGTCAGGATAGGCCTAATTTTCGCAATATTACGCAGATGAAAAAATGCAGTCCGTGAGGTTTGCTTTAAATGAGAATTAAAAGACAAATCTTGATCAAATATTACTCCGAGGTTTCTTACGGTAGTGCTAGAGGCCAGAGCAATGCCATCTGGAGAAACTATGTCATCAGATAAAGAGTCTCTGAGTTGTTTGGGGCCAAGAACAATAACTTCAGTTTTGTCTGAATTTAACATCAGGAAATTGGTGCTCATCCAATTTTTTATGTCTTTAAGGCAGTTATGGAGTTTAGTTAATTGATTACTTTCTTCTGGCTTCATCGATAAATACAACTGTGTATCATCCGCATAACAATGGAAATTTATAGAGTGATTTCTAATGATGTTACCTAAAGGAAGCATATATAGAGTAAATAGGATTGGTCCGAGCACAGAACCTTGCGGAACTCCAAAACAAACTTTGGTACGTAAGGATGATTCATTACGAACGTCAACAAATTGAAAACGATCAGATAAATAAGATTTAAACCAGCTTAGCGCTGAACCTTTTAGGCCAATTAAGTGATCCAGTCTCTGCAGTAGAATTTGATGGTCAATTGTGTCAAACGCCGCACTAAGATCTAATAAAACAAGAACAGAGACGAGTCCTTTGTCTGAAGCAATCAGAAGGTCATTTGTAATTTTAACTAGAGCTGTCTCAGTGCTATGATGCACTCTAAATCCTGACTGAAATTCCTCAAATAAATTATTATCCTGGAGAAAATCACACAGCTGGTCTGCGACTACTTTCTCAAGGATCTTTGACATAAAGGGAAGATTAGATATTGGTCTATAGTTGGCTAACACCTCTGGATCCAGGGTGGGCTTTTTTAGGAGAGGTTTAATTACAGCTACCTTAAAAGACTGTGGTACATAGCCTGTTAATAGGGATATATTGATCATATCTAATATATGAGTGTTAACTAAAGGAAAGACCTCCTTAAGTAGCCTAGTTGGGATGGGGTCTAAGAGACACGTTGATGATTTAGATGAAGAAATCACTGCGGTCAATTCTTGAAGAGAAATTGGGGAGAAGCAATCTAAATATATATTAGATTCTACAGCTGTGTTTGAGGTTAGATAGGTAGGCCTACCATCTGAGGGCAGGAGGTCATGAATTTTGCCTCTAATAGTTAGAATTTTGTCATTAAAAAAGCTCATAAAATCATTACTGCTAAGGGCTAAAGGAATACAAGGCTCAATAGAGCTTTGACTCTCAGTCAGCCTGGCTACAGTGCTGAAAAGAAACCTGGGGTTGTTCTTGTTTTCTTCTATTAATGCTGAGTAATAGTTTGCTCTGGCATTGCGGAGGCCCCTCTTATAAGTTTTGAGACTGTCTGTCCAGATTAAACGAGATTCTTCCAGTTTGGTTAATCGCCAATTCCTTTCAAATTTTCGCGATATTTGTTTTAACCTACGGGTTTGAGAGTTATACCAAGGAGCAAACTTTCTTTGCTTTGTTAACTTCTTTTTAAGAGGAGCTACAGAGTCGAGCGTTGTTCGCAGCGAGCCTACGGCGCTATCAACAAAATGATCAATTTGGGAGAGGTTAAAGTCGGCACGGGAAACCTCTGTTACTGAAGGTATTGGTATTGAATTTAACGACGAAGTAATCTTTTCCTTAAATTTTGTGACAGCACTATCTGATAAACATCTAGTATAGTAACTGTTGCTGAGTGGCGTGTAATCGAGTAAAAAGAAATCAAAAGTAATCAGATAATGATCTGATAGCAAGGGATTCTGTGGAAAGACTTTTAGGTTATCAATTTCAATTCCATACGTCAGAACTAGATCGAGGGTATGGTTAAAACAGTGAGTGGGTTCATGTACACCCTGACTGAAGCCAATGGAGTCTATTAATGAGATATAGCCAGGGAGTCATTATCAACGTCGACATGAATGTTAAAATCGCCTACAATAATAACTTTATCTGATTTAAGAACTAAACTGGATAAAAACTCTGAGAATTCAGATACAAGTTCAGAATACGGGCCAGGAGCACGGTACACTATAACAAATAAAAGTGGCTGCGAGGTTTTCCAGGTCGGATGTAAAACACTAAGAACGAGGCTTTCAAATGAATTATAATCTAGTTTAGGTTTAGGGCTGATTAACAGACTAGAGTTAAAAATGGCTGCAACTCCCCCTCCTCGGCCGCTGCCTCGAGGAATGTGGGTATTATTATGACTGGGAGGAGTGGACTCATTTAGACTAACATATTCATCTTGACACAGCCAGGTTTCAGTGAGACTGAGTAAATCAATATGATTATCTGATATTAATTCGTTTACTAACACTGCTTTAGACGATAGAGACCTGATATTTAACAGTCCGCATTTAATTCTCCTGTTTTGTCTTTCTGTCACAGAAGAGGTTTTAATTTTTATGAGGTTGTTATGCACAACTCCTCTTTGTTTAATTTTAGATTTAAATAATTTAGGTGGTCGGGGGACAGACACCGTTTGTATAAAACTATGAAAACTATGGCTGGGTAACTGAACTAGAAGCTCAGAGAGGCGTTTAGGACTGCAACTCTCTGTCCTGGTCTCAACTCTGGGTTGTCAGGGATTTAAATTACTAATAAAATTTGCCAGGTTCCTAGAAATGAGAGCAGCTCCATCCAAAGTGGGGTGAATGCCGTCTCTCCTAATAAGACCAGGTTTTCCCCAGAAAGTTTGCCAATTATTAACAAAACCCACATCGTTTGCTGGACACCACCTGGACAGCCAGCGGTTAAATGATGACATGCGGCTAAACATGTCATCACTGGTCAGATTTGGGAGGGGTCCAGAGAAAACTACGGAGTCCGACATCATTTTTGCATATTCACACACCGAGGCAATATTAATTTTAATTGCCTTATAGAAGCTCAGTTTTAGTAAGTTTTCCAACTTTTGCCAAGAGGGAACTTTAGATATTGGTCCCTAGATTATGTTCACCCAGTTTCATGCAGATCGCTCAAACTTCCTAGGAAGAGATCCATTTGAAGTGTTTTTCAAAAAATTCAAAATGGCAGAACATCTATATAAGTGGAAGTTATGGGTTCTTGAGGCAAATGTGTTCCTCATGAGGAGAGGCATCTCTGTGCAAAGTTTCATGTCTCTACGACATACGGGGCATGAGATATGCCCATTCAAAGTTTGACATTTCAATGGGTTGCTATAGCGCCCCCCTTTGGCCAGTTGATGTAGTCTTCACACAGCAGCGACCACACAACCTGCCACTGTTTGATCACTGGACAATAAAATAGTTTACTTTATAACGGGAGCAAAGGGAATACAGTAGGAGGGGAACAATGGTAAATTTTAGGAATATTTTGTCTCAACCTTTCATTACACCAAATAATAAACTCACCATGGACCCAGAACTGCGGATGAATCCGTCCAATCCAGACGATGATCTGTTTGATTCTTCTCAGGCCATTTTATCCCTGCAGCAGTCCGACAGGAAGCCAGACTACCTGGCAGAGACGCCTTTGCTCTGTAGGCGCGGCCCTTGAAGAGGCATTTATTAACAAACAGAGGTACATAAGATACAAAAATTAATGCTAAAGTATTCAACAAAAATAGTTGCCACCTCTCCTCTCTACTGACCACTGAATGATTTTAACTCTCTGCCTCACCTGACTGGAACCTTCCACCTGCACAGGTGAACTACCCTGCCTTTCTCCTGTGCAGGCTCATTGAGACAGACCAATTAAAACTGTTTTGATTTAAGTGTAATTTATTTGCATGTTAGCCCTTTCCCTCGGTGCTCCATGATCCCATTCCCAGGGGTTTATATTTTAACTCCTCCACTACAGTAACCCTCCTTTCACACTGCTTTTGAACATAAACATGCAGCTGCAACAGATTTCTGGCAGAGAAGGTGTGATATAGCTCCACCCTCACCTGACTCACCTGACAGGAACCAGGAAACACTTTGTTATTCTTCCTCACTGCAGAGAGACACAGACTGAAGAACAGACGATCAGATTCACCTTCAGACCAAACTAACAACTTCCTCTGAGTGAGTTCAGCTAAAACTCCAACACTGCTGCTTCAACCTGCTGACACTCCACACACTGAAGGTGAGTTTGACTAAAAACACCACTCAAAGTCAAAGTACATTTCAGTCAAGTTAGTAGAGGAGGGAGGGGAGCCATGACTGACTGTACTTTCTGTCTGCTGTGTTTTCAGCTTCACTCAGAGACTAAATGGCTTCCAGATCAGAGGAGGATCTCTGCTGTCCGGTCTGTCAGGACGTCTTTAGACATCCTGTTGTTCTGTCATGTAGCCACAGCTTCTGTAAAGACTGTCTGCAGAACTGGTGGAGACAGAAACAAGTACGTGAGTGTCCAGTTTGTAAGACAGTCTCTTCAACTGCAAAACCACCTTGTAACCTGGTGTTAAAGAAGCTGTGTGAGGCCTTCTTATTGGAGAGAGATCAGAGAGCTTCAGAGGCTCTCTGCAGTCTGCACTCTGAGAAACTCAAACTCTTCTGTCTGGACCATCAGCAGCCAGTGTGTGTCATCTGCAGAGATTCAGAAAAACACACCAAGCACAGATTCAGACCCATCGATGAAGCTGCACGACAACACAAGAAGGAAGTTGAGGAAACTCTGGAGCCCTTAAAGGAGAAGTTAAAGGTTTGTGAACAAGTTAAAGTGAAGTGTGAACAAACAGCACAACACATGAAGGTCCAGGCCCGACGCACAGAGAGGCAGATTAAGGAGCAGTTTAAGAAGCTTCACCAGTTTCTAGAAGAGGAAGAGGAGGCCAGGATGGCTGCACTGAGGGAGGAAGAGGAGCAGAAGAGTCAGATGATGAAGGAGAAGATGGAGGCTCTGAGCAGAGAGATAGCAGCTCTTTCAGACACAGTCAGAGCCACAGAGGACGAGCTGAGAGCTGAAGACGTCTCATTCCTGCTCAACTACAAGGCTGCAGTGGACAGAGTCCAGCAGCGCCCCCTGCTGGATGATCCACAGCTGCTCTCAGGAGCTCTGATAGACGAGGCCAAACACCTGGGCAACCTGACCTTCAACATCTGGAACAAGATGAAGGACATGGTCTCCTACACTCCTCTGATTCTGGACCCAAACACTGCTCATTTGAAACTCATCCTGTCTGAAGATCTGACCAGTGTGAGACCAGGACAGAGACAGCAGCTTCCTGATAATCCAGAGAGGTTTGATAATTACTGCTGTGTCCTGGGCTCTGAGGGCTTTAACTCAGGGACTCACAGCTGGGATGTCGAGGTTGGAGACAGTACAGGCTGGTTACTGGGTGTGTTAGCAGAGTCTGTCCAGAGGAAGGGACGCATAAAGTCCGGATTATGGGTAATATGGTTCCTTCAAGGTAAATACTCAGCACGCTCACTACCAGCTCCACCCACTGATCTCAAAGTGCAGAAGAAGCTCCAGAGGATCAGAGTGAATCTGGACTGGAACAGAGGAAAGCTGTCGTTCTCTGATCCTGATACTAACACACACATACACACCTTCACACACACTTTCACTGAGAGGATGTTTCCATACTTTAGGACTTGGGATAAACTGAAGATATTACCACTGAAGGTCTGTGTGACAGTGGAACAGAGCAGTTAGAGATAAAGAGGATGATTATATTTATGATGTTTATTTCTTAAAGGTAAAAGCAGCTGACTTTAACCTGTTAAGCTGCACCTGTCCTCCTGCTGATTTTTTTTTGTTTGTTTCACTTATTTTTATTTTATCTTTGTTATTGAGTTAAAAACCTTGCTTTATGCTTTGACTGTTGAACACTTAGTGACATATCGTTTGGCTTGTTTAGCCTTTTTTCATAGATACTGTTTCATTTTAAACTTGTTCATTTCTTGTTATTCTGACTTGTGAAGACCAGAAAACACTTTATAAATAAATGAACAAGTTCATGCTTGATGTAATCAAGAAAATATGATTCTGTCTTTAGAAGTATTTTCATTTAGTTTCCATCTGTTGAATTCTGCCGTTTGTTATTTTGTCAGAGAAGGAGCCGTTTTACTGAAGAAATCACATGTTGTAAGGTGGAGGTCTCAGTTTATGCTCAGACTTAATGTCAGGTTGGTGATTTAAGAACATTTATAAAAACTGATATTAATGCTGAATGTACATTTATTTATGTTTTTCATCAACATAATAAAATATTGTTATTTCTTGGTTGTCATATTCTGCTCCTCAGTTTATTGCTTAAAGACGTGACATCTTTTATTGACCTCTCCTTTTGGACTGGACCAATGGAGCTGGAGATTTTAATATTAGACAGAATTCAATGATTTAAACCATTAAAATCAGAGCAGGTTGGCCTGAAATATTTTTTTTCAGAATACACAACAAAAGCAACGAGCAGCTCTACAAGAAATTACCCAAACATTTGCAAGAAATTAGAAAAAGTTACAGGAAAATTTTTTTCCTGACAAATAGTTAAAAAATAGGTAGGTAGGTACCATGACTATCATGACCATACCATGACTTAGTCATACCAAACATTAGAAAACAACACCAACATTGGTCCACAGGGGGAGCCACAGCGATCGGTCGCATTTTAGCCATTTTGAAGCATTTTTCTGTTGTTATAGCGCCACCCAGTTGCCAATTAGAGTTAAATTTCTCCAGTCACCTTGAGGCGTCCTGTTCTACATATCTACCAAGTTTAGTAAAAATCCATATGGCGGTTAGGCCTAGATAAGAAATGAGCTCTCTAGCACCCCCATTTTGTTTGATGGGGTCAATAATGGAGGGGTCCCCTCAGATTATGTGTGGTCATATGCCTACAAAGTTGCGTGGTGATGGGTGAAACCCTTGAGATGTTATACACCTTTATGTGATGAGCCACGCCCTCCGCAATATTCATTGCCTTATAGAAGCTCAGTTTTAGTAAGTTTTCCAACTTTTGCAAAAAATTCAAAATGGCGGAAAATCTGTATAAGCGTTATACAGATTATGTGTAAGTTATGGGTTCTTGAGGCAAATGTGTTCCTCATGAGGAGAGGCATCTCTGTGCAAAGTTTCATGTCTCTACGACATACGGGGCATGAGATATGCCCATTCAAAGTTTGACATTTCAGTGGGTTGCTATAGCGCCCCCCTTTGGCCAACTGATGTAATATTGCTTCATTGGCATCCTCCCATGACCCTCTACCACTGTGCCAAATTTCACATGGATTGACCAAGTCAGTGAGGAGAAAAACGTGGAACACACACACAGACAGAGTTTTCATCATTATATAGTAAAATTAAGGCTCACAGTTGTGCATAGTTAAAGGCTACAGGCTGTCTGATGATAGTGTCCTTCGCCACTATCCACCCCTTGGTCCTCCACAGCGCCAGCCTCTGGCCTCAAAAAATCAAGATGGTGACAGCCAAAATGCCAAACTCACGGCTTCAAAGCAGGAGTCCACAAACCAGTGGGTGACATCCCGATAGTTCCATCCATGATTTTTTAAAGTCCATTTTGACGCATGGGACCAAGCGTTGGTGTTTGATGAGTTGGGAGTAAGAATATGATATCCAAACTCTTAAATACATGCTTGTTTAATGTGTGTATTTGTGCTTGTGTTGCACAGAGTGACTGTGCGTTTCTCTGTCTGTGATGTCGGTGTTGATGTGCTGCTCAATCACTGACAGTGAAAACAGGTTTGCCTCATTAGAGGCTCTCAGCAGTGAAGGACTGGGCGCCGTTCAACTGTGGGAGGAGGGGTGGAATTACTCTGCAGTAAATCAAGTTCAGTTACATTTGGTGCACCCCTGGGCGTGTGTGTGTGTGTGTGTGTGTGTGTCCATAGGTAAATTCTAATTTAAGCAGTAACTGAGAAACCTTACACGAGTCCATAAGGTATTGTTGATGCTGTTTATCTGTTGACTTCCCCTCAGCTCACCTGTGCAGGTGGAAGGTTCCAGTCAGGTGTGGCTGAGAGTCCAATTCATTCAGTGTTCAGTAGAGAGGAGAGGTGGCAGCTTCCTGTCAGGCTGCACATTTTAACTGTTTTTTTTTTTTTTTTTAGCATTTAGCATTTTTGTCTCTTTTTAATAGTTTTGTCAGTAAATTCCTTTTCAAGGACCACACCACAACAATGTGATTTTGAAGGTTTAATGAGGAAGTGTTGGATGTTGAGGAGGTCGTTGAGAAGATGGGGAACTTGGTGCCTCTGAAAGGGAGTCAGAAATCTGAGGACTGTTTCTGAGTTGGATATATGGAGGTATGTGTCAGACTGCTGCAGGGATAAAATGGCCTGAGAAGAATCACATAGATCATTGTCTGGATCGGATGGATTCATCTGCAGTTCTGGATCCATGGTAAGTTTATTATTTGGTGTTATGGAAGGTTGAGACAAAATATTCCTAACATTTTACATTGTCCCCCTCTCCTACCATGTTCTCTTTGCTCCCTTTAATAAACCAAACTATTTTAATTGTTTATTTACTTATTTATTTATTGTTGTTTGCACTTACAAACATACATTCAGGAAGAAAGAGCCGTAAAAAAACAGTTAAAATGTGCAGGAAAGATCATAAAGCCCAAAGGGCTTATAAGCAACCCTCCCTTCTTAAACCTATAAATAACTATACTTAAGTATCGTTATTTACCTAAATAAGAAGAGTTGGAGGAAATTCTTACAAAGGATTTCTGAAATCTATGGATTGCTTGTAAATAAGAAAGGTAAGTGCTGGCCCAAGCAAGAGTTACAGTAAGCGATGTAAGGATAAATTAAACTGTAATACAAAGTTAGAAGTGTGCTCTTTTTCAAATGCTGTTTAACCCTTTTTATAATGCCCAAGGGTTTTGAAACCTTTTTACAAACACATTCACAATGATTCTTAAAGCAAAGTTTCTCATCAATGTTGACACCTAAGAACTTCGCTGATGAAATTTGTGCAAGTGCATTGTTTTTGATATAAATTTTGGCTCTGTCTGCATTGTAATTCTTGTTCTTATTTCTGAAAATAATGAAGTTAGATTTCTTGACATTGAGTGATAACTTGTTTAACTTAAACCAATGGGAAAAATGAATGAGTCCAGCATTTGCTTTGGCAATAAGGGAATCAAAATTCTTGTCAGTGACAAAGAGATTTGTGTCGTCAGCAAATAGTATAGGTGACAATAAACTTGATGCATTTGCATGACCATTAACATATATCAAAAACAACAAGGGTCCTAGAATGGATCCTTGTGGAACACTACATTTTAGTACAGCCAGCTGTGACGATTACCATTAAAAACAACAAATTGCTCTCTGTTGTTTAAGTAATTATCAACCCATTGTAAAACCTGTTTTTTTTTAAAACCATAACATAACATTTCTGATCACAAAATTTCATGATTCACCGTATCAAAAGCCTTTGATATATCTAAGAAATATATAAGTGTTTTTCCTAGATTTGGAAGTTGTAAATACTGAATTGAGTACACTGTGGACTTTAAAGGGAAATTTCGGTTTATTTCAACCTGTCTCCTATCGTCCTAAATTTGTTTCAAGTGACTAGTGACGTAAAAATAATAGTTAGCATGTTAGCCGTTAGCGTAGATACAGCTGGGGCGCATAGTAGCGTCAGACCTGTTAAAACATAAGTGAATGGGCAACCTTCAAGTGCAAAGTTAGTCCACTAAACAAGCTTTTTTTCCACAAAGACCGCCTCATATCGTTAGGATAAATGTCAGAGAACGTATAGAAAACGACATGTAAACGTGTTGTCATACCTTACCGGTGTGCTGCCATGTTTGTTTACCATCTAGCTCTGCTTTCCAAAGCGTGGCCGAAATATCGCGAGAACAAGCAGCGATCTCACGGTCAAATAACCAACAACAAACAGAATGTCAGATTGTCTTTCATGCCATTATAAGTAGCCTACTTAATTAGGTTCGTCAACCAGCACCGTGCCGGTTCTGTGTCAGTCGAAATGCGCTGTTTGTGACTCTGGGCCCAACACTGCCACTGATTGGCCAGTCTGACATTCTTCATAATACATAAAGAACGTTAGTGAAACACATAGACCTAACAGAAACATGCGTTCGTTTGGGGACAAGTTAGTGGTCACGTTACTTGTTCCACAGGCGAAGGACCCCGGACACATAGCCTACAGTAAATACACCGGTTGTAAGTAACTTTTAACATACATGAGTCTTTGTGACTCTTGTCCCCTAACTAACGCTTGTTTCTGTTTCACTAATGATATTTTCACCTGATTAAGTCACATCCGTTATTTCCTCTGTAAACCTAACGTTACAGCAGCCTACAAGCATGCTGTGTCAATAAATCAGCTCAGTCACTGTTAGAAATGTAATATTTAGCCTAATAACATCATGCTACAGCAGTAATAACGTCAGCTGTAGTCAAATGGCTCTAGCTCTCCCAGTAAATGTCATAAACTCTAGACACATTTTCCCTGTATGTTGACATGATAATGGCTGTGTTTCCCAGAACCCTCTTAGCTTAAGAAGATCTTTCACTAAGGAGGAGTGGTAAGATCGAGCTGACCCACTCTTAACAGTCTTCTTAACGACCAAATGCTCACAGATCCAGCCGCAGCAGGCAGATTAATATTAGAGTAAGCAAGGACAACAGTGCGCACCATATAAATTTTGATCTATTTTATACTTCAGATTTATATTGTTTGGCATTAACTGGTGACAGAAAAGAACGAATTTCATTCTGCAGGGAAACGTACAGTACAGGCCAAAAGTTTGGACACACCTTCTCATTCAATGCATTTTCTTTATTTTCATGACTATTTACATTGTAGATTCTCACTGAAGGCATCAAAACTATGAATGAACACATGTGGAGTTATGTACTTAACAAAAAAAGGTGAAATAACTGAAAACATGTTTTATATTCTAGTTTCTTCAAAATAGCCACCCTTTGCTCTGATTACTGCTTTGCACACTCTTGGCATTCTCTCCATGAGCTTCAAGAGGTAGTCACCTGAAATGGTTTCCACTTCACAGGTGTGCCTTATCAGGGTTAATTAGTGGAATTTCTTGCTTTATCAATGGGGTTGGGACCAATTGGACAACTGTTAAAATTCATATTATGGCAAGAACCAATCAGCTAACTAAAGAAAAATGAGTGGCCATCATTACTTTAAGAAATGAAGGTCAGTCAGTCCGGAAAATTGCAAAAACTTTAAATGTGTCCCCAAGTGGAGTCGCAAAAACCATCAAGCGCTACAACGAAACTGGCACACATGAGGACCGACCCAGGAAAGGAAGACCAAGAGACACCTCTGCTTCTGAGGATAAGTTCATCCGAGTCACCAGCCTCAGAAATGGCAAGTTAACAGCAGCTCAGATCAGAGACCAGATGAATGCCACACAGAGTTCTAGCAGCAGACCCATCTCTAGAACAACTGTTAAGAGGAGACTGCGCCAATCAGGCCTTCATGGTCAAATAGCTGCTAGGAAACCACTGCTAAGGAGAGGCAACAAGCAGAAGAGATTTGTTTGGGCCAAGAAACACAAGGAATGGACATTAGACCAGTGGAAATCTGTGCTTTGGTCTGATGAGTCCAAATTTGAGATCTTTGGTTCCAACCGCCGTGTCTTTGTGAGACGCAGAAAAGGTGAACGGATGGATTCCACATGCCTGGTTCCCACTGTGAAGCATGGAGGAGGAGGTGTGATGGTGTGGGGGTGTTTTGCTGGTGACACTGTTGGGGATTTATTCAAAATTGAAGGCACACTGAACCAGCATGGCTACCACAGCATCCTGCAGCGACATGCCATCCCATCCGGTTTGCGTTTAGTTGGACCATCATTTATTTTTCAACAGGACAATGACCCCAAACACACCTCCAGGCTGTGTAAGGGCTATTTGACCAAGAAGGAGAGTGATGGAGTGCTGCGGCAGATGACCTGGCCTCCACAGTCACCGGACCTGAACCCAATCGAGATGGTTTGGGGTGAGCTGGACCGCAGAGTGAAGGCAAAGGGGCCAACAAGTGCTAAACACCTCTGGGAACTCCTTCAAGACTGTTGGAAAACCATTTCAGGTGACTACCTCTTGAAGCTCATGGAGAGAATGCCAAGAGTGTGCAAAGCAGTAATCAGAGCAAAGGGTGGCTATTTTGAAGAAACTAGAATATAAAACATGTTTTCAGTTATTTCACCTTTTTTTGTTAAGTACATAACTCCACATGTGTTCATTCATAGTTTTGATGCCTTCAGTGAGAATCTACAATGTAAATAGTCATGAAAATAAAGAAAACGCATTGAATGAGAAGGTGTGTCCAAACTTTTGGCCTGTACTGTATATATATACATACACCCATTTCTCTTTATAATTAACACTTTAAAATGACAAGGTAATATAATATTTTATTACATTGATGAAAAACAGAAATAAATGTACATTCAGCATTAATATCAGTTTTTATAAATGTTCTTAAATCACCAACCTGACATTAAGTCTGAGCATAAACTGAGACCTCCACCTTACAACATGTGATTTCTTCAGTAAAACGGCTCCTTCTCTGACAAAATAACAAACAGCAGAATTCAACAGATGGAAACTAAATGAAAATACTTCTAAAGACAGAATCATATTTTCTTGATTACATCAAGCATGAACTTGTTCATTTATTCATAAAGTGTTTTCTGGTCTTCACAAGTCAGAACAACAAGAAATGAACAAGTTTAAAATGAAACAGTATCTATGAAAAAAGGCTAAACAAGCCAAACGATATGTCACTAAGTGTTCAACAGTCAAAGCATAAAGCAAGGTTTTTAACTAAATAACAAAGATAAAATAAAAATAAGTGAAACAAAAAATATCAGCAGGAGGACAGGTGTAGCTTAACAGGTTAAAGTCAGCTGCTTTTACCTTTAAGAAATAAACATCATTATAGCTGCTGCGCAGCGATGGGTCGGGTCCGGGCATTTTTAGGCAATTCTGAGCAACAAGCAGAAGAATTGGAAGACATTTAGCAACACAATCTGCCTTTTGCATCAGCTGAGGCTTGAACTCACAACCTCTGAGACTAAGAATCAATTTCTATCTCACTGAGCTAATTAGTCAGTGACAATTCATGTGTAGCTTCACAAATTGACTAAGCCAGACGTGCAGGTTTAGCAGCCGTCCATGCATGGAATTTATTTTAACAATGTTTGATTTGCTTCATAAGTGAAAAACTGATGTTTAAGTAGTTGAGCTATGTGCAAAGTGAGAAGCCTCAGATGGTTTCACACTGAAGTATTGACACTGGATCTTTGTGCAAAGTTTGGTTTATTTTCAAGCATGAGAAGGCAGATTTTCTAGCAGGAAGAAGACTTGAAGATGCTGCACAGTGATCAGTCACGCTCAGGCAATTTTAAGCAATAAGCTGGAACACAAGAAGATGTTTACATTACAATGTGGATTCTGCACCAGTTGAGGCTCAAACCCGCAACCTCTGGAACCTAAGACGGTCATCTACCACTCTGAGCTAATTGGCAAGTAGCAACTCAACAGTGGCTTCACAAATTGAGTAAGCCATTCACTGTTGTGTAGGAAAGCAGCCATCCGTGCATGGAAAGGCAGATTTGAAACCACTGTAAAAAATTCAGTTATTAAGACAAAAATCTGAAAATACACTGCATCTAGACAGCATGGAGATGTTGGTAATTTGTTTGTAACAATGATTGATTTGCTCAATAAGTGAAAAACTGATGTTTAAAATTGCCATTTTTACATTGACTCCAATTGTTCACATTAGATGAAAATTCAAAATGCTGTCAAAAATTCAGTTTTTGAGATAAAATTCTGAAATTTGCTACACACCATCTACCATGACTCTAGAATTTTGACATTTTTTTCATGAACATTGAAGATTTATTTAGCAAGAATTTGCATGTATATGTTTACAGTACCGTTTACAGTCAAACATTTTGATGCACTGTAGGCTCAATTTTTGATAAACTAAAAGTCTGAGAAACATAGTTTGTGTAGGACAGTCTGAAGATGCTCTGTAGCAAGTTTGGTGTCAATTGAGTCAATTGCTAATGAATGGAAACATCCTCTGACTTAAAGTGTGTGTGAAGGTGTGTATGTGTGTTTTAGTATCAGGATCAGAGAACGACAGCTTTCCTCTGTTCCAGTCCAGATTCACTCTGATCCTCTGGAGCTTCTTCTGCACTATGAGATCAGTGGGTGGAGCTGGTAGTGACAGTCCTGAGTATTTACCTTCATGGAACCATATTACCCATAATCCAGACTTTATGTCTCCCTTCCTCTGGACAGACTCTGCTAACACACCCAGTAACCAGAGTGTACTGTCTCCAACCTCAACATCCCAGCTGTGAGTCCCTGAGTTAAAGCCCTCAGAGCCCAGGACACAGGGAAAGTCATCAAACCTCTCTGGATTATCAGGAAGGTGCTGTCTCTGTCCTGGTCTCACACTGGTCAGATCTTCAGACAGGATGAGTTTCAAATGAGCAGTGTTTGGGTCCAGAATCAGAGGAGTGTAGGAGACCATGTCCTTCACCTTGTTCCAGATGTTGAAGGTCAGGTTGCCCAGGTGTTTGGCCTCGTCTATCAGAGCTCCTGAGAGCAGCTGTGGATCATCCAGCAGGGGGCGCTGCTGGACTCTGTCCACTGCAGCCTTGTAGTTGAGCAGGAATGAGACGTCTTCAGCTCTCAGCTCGTCCTCTGTGGCTCTGACTGTGTCTGAAAGAGCTGCTATCTCTCTGCTCAGAGCCTCCATCTTCTCCTTCATCATCTGACTCTTCTGCTCCTCTTCCTCCCTCAGTGCAGCCATCCTGGCCTCCTCTTCCTCTTCTAGAAACTGGTGAAGCTTCTTAAACTGCTCCTTAATCTGCCTCTCTGTGCGTCGGGCCTGGACCTTCATGTGTTGTGCTGTTTGTTCACACTTCACTTTAACTTGTTCACAAACCTTTAACTTCTCCTTTGAGCAGTATGGAGGTATTTTTGGGTGCACTATCCCTTTAACTCAAAACAATTTTAATTGGTCTATCTCAATGAGCCTGCACAGGAGAAAGGCAGGGTAGTTCACCTGTGCAGGTGGAAGGTTCCAGTCAGGTGAGGCTGAGAGTTAAAATCATTCAGTGGTCAGTAGAGAGGCAGCTATTTTTGTTGAATACTTTAGCATTCATTTTTGTCTCTTTTTAATATGTTTGTTAATAAATGCCTCTTCAAGGACCGCGCCTACAGAGCAAAGGCATCTCTGCCTTTCCATGGTTCTCCCTTCCCAAATTATTCCTGGGATCTTACTAAATTATATTTCAACTTCTTGACTACATTCACCCTGCGTTCAACCTATTTTCAAACTGTTGCAACAACCTGCTGAACAACATATCCATCAATGACTCAATACTTTGGAATGAAACACACCCCTGTGTAACATGTGAAGCGAAAGCATTCAGCAGAGGAGATGCAACAAAGCTCAAACTCTCACCTCAAGAACTCATGTGCTAATTATGAAAAAGAAATTCACATAAATGTCCAATTGGCTAAATGAATGAAGTGATGACGTTTAACAAAAAAATATACCAAGATATTGGTAGGGACATGTCTCTACTGTCCATATACAGTACAGGCCAAAAGTTTGGACACACCTCCTCATTCAATGCGTTTTCTTTATTTTCATGACTATTTACATTGTAGATTCTCACTGAAGGCATCAAAACTATGAATGAACACATGTGGAGTTATGTACTTAACAAAAAAAGGTGAAATAACTGAAAACATGTTTTATATTCTAGTTTCTTCAAAATAGCCACCCTTTGCTCTGATTACTGCTTTGCACACTCTTGGCATTCTCTCCATGAGCTTCAAGAGGTAGTCACCTGAAATGGTTTTCCAACAGTCTTGAAGGAGTTCCCAGAGGTGTTTAGCACTTGTTGGCCTCTTTGCCTTCACTCTGCGGTCCAGCTCACCCCAGACCATCTCGATTGGGTTCAGGTCCGGTGACTGTGGAGGCCAGGTCATCTGCCGCAGCACTCCATCACTCTCCTTCTTGGTCAAATAGCCCTTACACAGCCTGGAGGTGTGTTTGGGGTCATTGTCCTGTTGAAAAATAAATGATCGTCCAACTAAACGCAAACCGGATGG
Source organism: Epinephelus lanceolatus (assembly GCF_041903045.1). Taxonomy (NCBI): domain Eukaryota; kingdom Metazoa; phylum Chordata; class Actinopteri; order Perciformes; family Serranidae; genus Epinephelus; species Epinephelus lanceolatus. The sequence continues at coordinate 50,131,105 of NC_135734.1, read as the reverse complement.
GATGGCATGTCGCTGCAGGATGCTGTGGTAGCCATGCTGGTTCAGTGTGCCTTCAATTTTGAATAAATCCCCAACAGTGTCACCAGCAAAACACCCCCACACCATCACATCTCCTCCTCCATGCTTCACAGTGGGAACCAGGCATGTGGAATCCATCCGTTCACCTTTTCTGCGTCTCACAAAGACACGGCGGTTGGAACCAAAGATCTCAAATTTGGACTCATCAGACCAAAGCACAGATTTCCACTGGTCTAATGTCCATTCCTTGTGTTTCTTGGCCCAAACAAATCTCTTCTGCTTGTTGCCTCTCCTTAGCAGTGGTTTCCTAGCAGCTATTTGACCATGAAGGCCTGATTGGCGCAGTCTCCTCTTAACAGTTGTTCTAGAGATGGGTCTGCTGCTAGAACTCCGTGTGGCATTCATCTGGTCTCTGATCTGAGCTGCTGTTAACTTGCGATTTCTGAGGCTGGTGACTCGGATGAACTTATCCTCAGAAGCAGAGGTGTCTCTTGGTCTTCCTTTCCTGGGTCGGTCCTCATGTGTGCCAGTTTCGTTGTAGCGCTTGATGGTTTTTGCGACTCCACTTGGGGACACATTTAAAGTTTTTGCAATTTTCTGGACTGACTGACCTTCATTTCTTAAAGTAATGATGGCCACTCGTTTTTCTTTAGTTAGCTGATTGGTTCTTGCCATAATATGAATTTTAACAGTTGTCCAATAGGGCTGTCGGCTGTGTATTAACCTGACTTCTGCACAACACAACTGATGGTCCCAACCCCATTGATAAAGCAAGAAATTCCACTAATTAACCCTGATAAGGCACACCTGTGAAGTGGAAACCATTTCAGGTGACTACCTCTTGAAGCTCATGGAGAGAATGCCAAGAGTGTGCAAAGCAGTAATCAGAGCAAAGGGTGGCTATTTTGAAGAAACTAGAATATAAAACATGTTTTCAGTTATTTCACCTTTTTTTGTTAAGTACATAACTCCACATGTGTTCATTCATAGTTTTGATGCCTTCAGTGAGAATCTACAATGTAAATAGTCATGAAAATAAAGAAAACGCATTGAATGAGAAGGTGTGTCCAAACTTTTGGCCTGTACTGTATATATATATGTATATATATATATATATATATATATATATATATCCATCCATTCAGACAATATACTCTACATTGTTTTAACATCTGGAATAAAAAAAATCTAACTGCTCTGTTCCACTATCACACAGACCTTCAGTGGTAATATCTTCAGTTTGTCATTAGTGCTAATGAATGGAAACATCCTCTCAGTGAAAGTGTGTGTGAAGGTGTGTATGTGTGTGTTAGTATCAGGATCAGAGAACGACAGCTTTCCTCTGTTCCAGTCCAGATTCACTCTGATCCTCTGGAGCTTCTTCTGCACTATGAGATCAGTGGGTGGACCTGGTAGTGACAGTCCTGAGTATTTACCTTCATGGAACCATATTCTCCATAATCCAGACTTTATGTCTCCCTTCCTCTGGACAGACTCTGCTAACACACCCAGTAACCAGGCTGTACTGTCTCCAACCTCGACATCCCAGCTGTGAGTCCCTGAGTTAAAGCCCTCAGAGCCCAGGACACAGGGAAAGTCATCAAACCTCTCTGGATTATCAGGAAGCTGCTGTCTCTGTCCTGGTCTCACACTGGTCAGGTCTTCAGACAGGATGAGGTCTGGATGAGCAGTGTTTGGGTCCAGAATCAGAGGAGTGTAGGAGACCATGTCCTTCATCTTGTTCCAGATGTTGAAGGTCAGGTTGCCCAGGTGTTTGGCCTCGTCTATCAGAGCTCCTGAGAGCAGCTGTGGATCATCCAGCAGGGGGCGCTGCTGGACTCTGTCCACTGCAGCCTTGTAGTTGAGCAGGAATGAGACGTCTTCAGCTCTCAGCTCGTCCTCTGTGGCTCTGACTGTGTCTGAAAGAGCTGCTATCTCTCTGCTCAGAGCCTCCATCTTCTCCTTCATCATCTGACTCTTCTGCTCCTCTTCCTCCCTCAGTGCAGCCATCCTGGCCTCCTCTTCCTCTTCTAGAAACTGGTGAAGCTTCTTAAACTGCTCCTTAATCTGCCTCTCTGTGCGTCGGGCCTGGACCTTCATGTGTTGTGCTGTTTGTTCACACTTCACTTTAACTTGTTCACAAACCTTTAACTTCTCCTTTAAGGGCTCCAGAGTTTCCTCAACTTCCTTCTTGTGTTGTCGTGCAGCTTCATCGACGGATCTGAATCTGTGGTTGGTGTGTTTTTCTGAATCTCTGCAGACGACACACACTGGCTGCTGATGGTCCAGACAGAAGAGTCTGAGTTTCTCAGAGTGCAGACTGCAGAGAGCCTCTGAAGCTCTCTGATCTCTCTCCAATAAGAAGGCCTCACACAGCTTCTTTAACACCAGGTTACAAGGTGGTTCAACCTTTGAAGATCTTCTCTTACAAACTGGACACTCACGTGTTGGTTTCTGTCTCCACCAGTTCTGCAGACAGTCTTTACAGAAGCTGTGGCTACATGACAGAACAACAGGATCTCTAAAGACGTCCTGACAGACCGGACAGCAGAGATCCTCCTCTGATCTGGAAGCCATTTAGTCTCTGAGTGAAGCTGAAAACACAGCAGACAGAAAGTACAGTCAGTCATGGCTCCCCTCCCTCCTCTACTAACTTGACTGAAATGTACTTTGACTTTGAGTGGTGTTTTTAGTCAAACTCACCTTCAGTGTGTGGAGTGTCAGCAGGTTGAAGCAGCAGTGTTGGAGTTTTAGCTGAACTCACTCAGAGGAAGTTGTTAGCGGGAACTGCCCATTGATTCGACCATATTAAACTCATTGTTCCGAAGTCCATTCCGAAATCATCATGATGCCCTGTGGTTAAGGTCTGGTTAGGTTTAGGTACAAAAACCACTTGGTTAGGGTCAGGAAAAGATCATGGTGTGGGTTAAAATGAAAAAGAAAGTGACAAACACATAAGCCGTGAGCCTGCTCCGCCTCAAGCCGGTCGCGGCGCACCATACGCCCGCTGCAAGCCATTCAGCACCGCGGACAGTGGGACTAATGGGCTGTCGAACCAATGACATGGACCCGTTGTTAGCTTGGTCTGAAGGTGAATCTGATCGTCTGTTCTTCAATCTGTGTGTCTCTCTGCAGTGAGGAAGAATAACAAAGTGTTTCCTGGTTCCTGTCAGGTGAGTCAGGTGAGTCAGGTGAGGGTGGAGCTATATCACACCTTCTCTGCCAGAAGCCTGTTGCAGCTGCATGTTTATGTTCAAAAGCAGTGTGAAAGGAGTGTTACTGTAGTGGAGGAGTTAAAATATAAAACCCTGGGAATGGGATCATGGAGCACCGAGGGAAAGGGCTAACATAAACTTAACCTAAACTTAAACTGAACATGCAAATAAATTACACTTAAAGGCCGACCATATGCCGACGGAGGCCCTGGTGAAGTTTTAGAGTCCTCACATCACTTGCAGAGATCGGCGGGCGGAGCCGCTAGCTAATGGTAGACGGCGCCCCAGACTAACGTCCAAGAACACAAAATTGAATCCACAGAGTATCTCCATACTGCTCATCCATAGTGATCCAAGTGTGCTGCAGCCCCGGCATAAAAAGTTGTTTGGAAAAACGTCATATGAACTCTGTTTTTAGCCTCACTGTAGCCTGTAGCTCTGACTGCTTCTCTGTGCTCCGCGCTCACGTGTGTGCGCTTGCGCGAGACCAGCGAAAGCATGAGCTTTGCTCACCCGTGTTTACATCACGTGAAACGTGCACCACAGGGAGAGACAACAGTAACCACAGAGCTAAAAGATAATTTGTACTACGGTCTTTTAGCAAAGGACAGCCCAACATGTCTGAAGACTTTGAAATTGAGGAGGAACAGCATTTCTTTGTTGAGCCGTATTTGTTTGAGCCCGAGTATACGGACGGAACTCAGGCTACTGGACGAAGCAGCCGCCGCAGCTCATGAGCCTCAGCCAGCCGCAGAATACTGGAGTCGAGCACTGGAAACCTGGTGGTGTAGATGTTTCAGATGCAAAGCAATGCCAATGGGTGAGGAAAGTCTTTGCTGCTCAGACTGGGAATTGGCGATGCCTGCACTTCTGGACAACAGTACTAACGAGACTGCTGCTCTTCAGAGACCGTGCATCATCGATCACCCTGAGCGCACACACGTGAGCACAGAGAAGCAGTCAGAGCTACAGGCTACAGTGAGGCTAAAAACAGAGTTCATATGACGTTTTTCCAAACAACTTTTTATGTCGGGGCTGCAGCACACTTGGATCACTATGGTTGAGCAGTATGGAGGTATTTTTGGGTGCACTATCCCTTTAACTCAAAACAATTTTAATTGGTCTATCTCAATGAGCCTGCACAGGAGAAAGGCAGGGTAGTTCACCTGTGCAGGTGGAAGGTTCCAGTCAGGTGAGGCTGAGAGTTAAAATCATTCAGTGGTCAGTAGAGAGGCAGCTATTTTTGTTGAATACTTTAGCATTCATTTTTGTCTCTTTTTAATATGTTTGTTAATAAATGCCTCTTCAAGGACCGCGCCTACAGAGCAAAGGCATCTCTGCCTTTCCATGGTTCTACCTTCCCAAATTATTCCTGGGATCTTACTAAATTATATTTCAACTTCTTGACTACAGTCACCCTGCGTTCAACCTATTTTCAAACTGTTGCAACAACCTGCTGAACAACATATCCATCAATGACTCAATACTTTGGAATGAAACACACCCCTGTGTAACATGTGAAGCGAAAGCATTCAGCAGAGGAGATGCAACAAAGCTCAAACTCTCACCTCAAGAACTCATGTGCTAATTATGAAAAAGAAATTCACATAAATGTCCAATTGGCTAAATGAATGAAGTGATGACGTTTAACAAAAAGATATACCAAGATATTGGTAGGGACATGTCTCTACTGTCCATATACGAAGGTACGTCATGGGGTTGGTAACATTTCAGTCAGGACCACTTTAGTCTAAGAAAACTTTATTTCCATGTGCAGTATTATATTTGGCGGTACAGCTCTGTTCTGGGGCCTCTCTGCCTTTCCCAGGGCCTACGCAGAAAGCCTGATGCAGGATTTATACTTCTGCGTCAAATCAGTGCCGTACCTACAGCGTAGGCTCTGCATTGACGTAGAACCTACACCGTAACCTATGTCATAGCCTGACGTGCACCTCCCCAGAAATGTAACTACATGTCAGAGCAACACAGACCTCCTGTCTGTCTCTGTGAGCTGAAACCATTTCCCTCAGTGGAAACAAAACTTTGATTTACTTTAATTTCACAGATAAGAAACAATAAATAGTGAAGACAATAAAGCCTCCACAAAAATAGCATTTTAAGTCGTGTGTGTGATTTATCCTGGCTTCATATGAGCAGAGGAAATCTCTGCTCATCACTAGGCTAATTTATACAATGTAAAATGCCATAGGCTTGTGCTAATAACGTTAGCATGTTGTATTTGTTTGGAAAACGTGTTTAGTATAAGACAGTTGTTTTGTCAGTGAACCTTGTGAGTTGTAATGGAGCCGAATTTTGTAACGTTACCTTTGTTAAATGTTGCTGTTGTCCCTGGCTTCATATGAGTAGAGGAAGTCTCTAGGAAGGAAGCTGCTAGGCTAATTTATACAATGTAAAAGGCCATAGGCTTGTGCTAATAACGTTAGCATGTTGTATTCGTGGGGAAAATGTGTCCAGATAAAGACAAGTGTTTGTCTGTGAATGCTGCGAGTTATAGTGAAGCTGATTTGTGTTTGAAACTGTCTCTATTAAGCCATGTTTAATGTGTGTTTAAGGTGTGTTTTAGGTGTGTGTTGAATACAAAATCGACCAGTGTTTTGGAGGTGTAACTGCAGAGTGACATAGACACACCACCGCACAAATATAAATGCTCATAACACGTATGTAGGCTCTGCATACAGCTGATGCACAAGTGTAAATCCCACTAAAGGCAGAGAGAGCAGCATCAGTGACAAACAGAAATGACATTGATGAGTCAGACACAACATGAAAAGGAGGAGCTGGGGTGGAGGCAGGTTGCAGAGGAAGCAGCAACAGTAGACAGGCCAGAGCAGTTTAAATAGGGCGCCCTGAATGAGATTCACCAATTGGTTGCATGGAAAGGAATCATGTGATCTATCAGCTGACTCCCTTCATCAATCAGCTGCTCCATTAGCTGGGATGTGAGCTGAGCTTGACATGGTGTCCTGCCTGAACTAACGTTACACTCTGTAACAACATCCTGAGCTTACACAGCCTACACACACACACACACACACACACACACACACACACACACACACACACACACACACACACACAAGTGGGATGCTGAATCGGTGCATTAAAATGATTTCATGCTCATATGATTGTATCTGTCTGTTGTATTGCACCACATGCTTGTACCTGTCTGTGTTTGCTTCACTCCCACTATATGTTGCATCATTCTTTTTGTTTACACCGGCAACCAGGAGAAACACACTTTCATTCCTCTATGTACCGTACTGCTCTCTACAGAAGGACGACAGTCAAGTATCTTTCATCTCAGACTTAGGTGTAACACAGTCAGTGAAGCTGGTCTATTAAGAAAACAGTGAGGAACCTGTTGAGTGACTGAGTGGCAAATATATGAATGCAAAGAAACTCAAATATTCTCAGCCCATATTTAAGGTCAGATCAGGTCATCTAAAGTCCTACCAAACTTTTAGCCACTCTATTCCAATCATACAGGAGTAGACAGACATAAAAAACAGGTTACTAAACAAGGCATGAAAACTGAAAATAACATCTAATGATTTGATGAACATGTCCAAAAAGGAGTGGGAGGAAGGACAAGCTTAATTATTCCCACCCCTTCTCCATGAATGCATAATAGTCACTTATGTAGCTCCCCATCAGTATAAAGCTGTACAATGATTAATTCTCCTCGACCTATTGTAATATATTACATTAAATACCAGTAATATTTGTCTCACAGCAAGATATAAAATAATCACAAAAATACCGGAAAATAAAAATTCTGATATATATTACATTTTCCCCTGAAGTTATAACCCCCTCACCTTTCAATAAAGTTTTGAATATTGCCAGGTAGTAAATAGTGTTTGTTTTTTTACTTTAAATATTATTTGTGCTGTCTATAATTCCACAAGATCTTTAACTTTTAAGATTTTTGACTAAGAATAATGAGAGACATCAGTTTTCTTGTGAGCCACTTGACAAATGTCCTGCAAATTGCAAGAAAATAGTAAAATATGACAAGAAAATTATCAGAAAAAGAAAAGAAAGAGGGGCAAATTATTATTTTAAAAAAGGACAAAATGGCCAGAAAAATATTAATAATTATTATAATTGTATTATTCAAATTATATTATAGGAAAAAAAATCTCTCGTCAGGAAGATTTCCTGACAAATAGTTTAAAAAAAGAGGTAAAAAAACAAAAACAAAAAACTCATGTATATATATATATATATATTTTTTTTTTTTTTATTTTATTTTATTTTTTACCTCTTTTTAAACTATTTGTCAGGAAATCTTCCTGTAACTTTTACCAGTTTCTTGCAAATGTTTGGGTAATTTCTTGTAGAGCTGCTCATTGCCTTTGTTGTGTGTTGTGGAAAAGACTATTTCAGGCCAACCTGCTCAGGTTTTATTTAACCCTTCAAATTAAATTAAATTCTGTCTTATGTTAAAAATCTCCAGCTCCATTGGTCCAGTCCAAAAGGAGAGGTCAATAAAAGATGTCACGTCTTTAAGCAATAAACTGAGGAGCAGAATATGACAGCCAAGAAATAACAATATTTTATTATGTTGATGAAACACATAAATAAATGTACATTCAGCATTAATATCAGTTTTTATAAATGTTCTTAAATCACCAACCTGACATTAAGTCTGAGCATAAACTGAGACCTCCACCTTACAACATGTGATTTCTTCAGTAAAACGGCTCCTTCTCTGACAAAATAACAAACAGCAGAATCAACAGATGGAAACTAAATGAAAATACTTCTAAAGACAGAATCATATTTTCTTGATTACATCAAGCATGAACTTGTTCATTTATTTATAAAGTGTTTTCTGGTCGTCACAAGTCAGAATAACAAGAAATGAACAAGTTTATAATGAAACAGTATCTATGAAAAAAGGCTAAACAAGCCAAACGATATGTCACTAAGTGTTCAACAATCAAAGCATAAAGCAAGGTTTTTAACTCAATAACAAAGATAAAATAAAAATAAGTGAAACAAACAAAACATATCAGCAGGAGGACAGGTGCAGCTTAACAGGTTAAAGTCAGCTGCTTTTACCTTTAAGAAATAAATATAATCATCCTCTTTATCTCTAACTGCTCTGTTTCACTGTCACACAGACCTTCAGTGGTAATATCTTCAGTTTATCAGCAGTGTTAATGAATGGAAACACCCTCTCAGTGAAAGTGTGTGTGAAGGTGTGTATGTGTGTGTTAGTATCAGGATCAGAGAACGACAGCTTTCCTCTGTTCCAGTCCAGATTCACTCTGATCCTCTGGAGCTTCTTCTTCACTTTGAGACCAGTGAGTGGACCTGATGGTGACAGTGCTGAGTATTTACCTTCATGGAACCATATTCCCCATAATCCAGACTCTATATCTCCCTTCCTCTGGACAGACTCTGCTAACACACCCAGTGACCAGTCTGTACTGTCTTCAACCTCGACATCCCAGCTGTGAGTCCCTGAGTTAAAGCCCTCAGAGCCCAGGACAGACCAGTAATAATCAAACCTCTCTGGATTATCAGGAAGCTGCTGTTCCTGTCCTGGTCTCACACTGGTCAGATCTTCAGACAGGATGAGGTTTGGATGAGCAGTGTTTGGGTCCAGAATCAGAGGAGTGTAGGAGACCATGTCCTTCATCTTGTTCCAGATGTTGAAGGTCAGGTTGCCCAGGTGTTTGGCCTCGTCTATCAGAGCTCCTGAGAGCAGCTGTGGATCATCCAGCAGGGGGCGCTGCTGGACTCTATCCACTGCAGCCTTGTAGTTGAGCAGGAATGAGACGTCTTCAGCTCTCAGCTCGTCCTCTGTGGCTCTGACTGTGTCTGAAAGAGCTGCTATCTCTCTGCTCAGAGCCTCCATCTTCTCCTTCATCATCTGACTCTTCTGCTCCTCTTCCTCCCTCAGTGCAGCCATCCTGGCCTCCTCTTCCTCTTCTAGAAACTGGTGAAGCTTCTTAAACTGCTCCTTAATCTGCCTCTCTGTGCGTCGGGCCTGGACCTTCATGTGTTGTGCTGTTTGTTCACACTTCACTTTAACTTGTTCACAAACCTTTAACTTCTCCTTTAAGGGCTCCAGAGTTTCCTCAACTTCCTTCTTGTGTTGTCGTGCAGCTTCATCGACGGGTCTGAATCTGTGCTTGGTGTGTTTTTCTGAATCTCTGCAGATGACACACACTGGCTGCTGATGGTCCAGACAGAAGAGTCTGAGTTTCTCAGAGTGCAGACTGCAGAGAGCCTCTGAAGCTCTCTGATCTCTCTCCAATAAGAAGGCCTCACACAGGTTCTTTAACACCAGGTTTATAGGCGGTTCTTCCTTTGAAGATCTTCTCTTACAAACTGGACACTCACATACTTGTTTCTGTCTCCACCAGTTCTGCAGACAGTCTTTACAGAAGCTGTGGCTACATGACAGAACAACAGGATGTCTAAAGACGTCCTGACAGACCGGACAGCAGAGATCCTCCTCTGATCTGGAAGCCATTTAGTCTCTGAGTGAAGCTGAAAACACAGCAGACAGAAAGTACAGTCAGTCATGGCTCCCCTTCCTCCTCTACTAACTTGACTGAAATGTACTTTGACTTTGAGTGGTGTTTTTAGTCAAACTCACCTTCAGTGTGTGGAGTGTCAGCAGGTTGAAGCAGCAGTGTTGGAGTTTTAGCTGAACTCACTCAGAGGAAGTTGTTAGTTTGGTCTGAAGGTGAATCTGATCGTCTGTTCTTCAGTCTGTGTGTCTCTCTGCAGTGAGGAAGAATAACTAAGTGTTTCCTGGTTTGTGCCAGGGGAGTCAGGTGAGGGGTGGAGCTTTGTTACACTTCCTTCATTGCTGATGTAGACTGATGGTGTTCAGCAGGACGTTGCGACAGTTACGTTTATGTTCAAACATTGTTTAAACGTGGGGTGAATGTGGTGGAGGAGGGTTTGGTTTGAAGGTGAATCTGGTCGTCTGTTCTTCAGTCTGTACTGTAAAATACTCTGTAAATAACAAAGTGTTTCCTGGTTTGTGTCAGGTGAGTCAGGTAAAGAGACACCTTCTACAGTCATGAAAAAAATCATCATATTTGGGCTTTGAACCTGTGACTCAGTAAACTATTGCATATGAAGCTCTATGCTCTATCCATTGAGCCATAGGTGATCCAAATGGTGGGGGACATCGTAAGTGTTGATCCACATAGAAAGCAGTATGTTGTGTATCACTGACAATGGCATTCTTAAAATAGCAAAACTATCTGTCAAATAGGTTTTAAAATAATAAACTGTGGGCATGGAACATTTTATTCAGACTCACAAACCACAAGTAGTTCTGTGTTACAGGTTTGTGCAAACTTTGTAACAAGAAAGATCTGCAAAAGGGGATCTGGGTTGAATTGATTTGGTCTGTTTCCATTGCCAGACGACAGCAGTTGAAATGTATTGGCTAAGGAAAATCAATGGTAGGAGATCATTAGCATACTAGAAACAGCACTTTTTATGCCTCTATTGTATAACGCCTAATTTGTTTCCAGTGGCGGCTCGGCCTTTGCGAACAATGGCCCTGATGCTATTTCTCTGCCTCACCACCCCCAATATCCTGAAGGTCCCCAGGAGCAGAAGAGTCCAGATGAGGAGAAGTGAGGGCGTGTGAAGCTGTAGCTGCAGGAACGTCCGCTACTGGATCTGGCGAGGTGAAGCTGGATGCTCCCTCCACGTCGGTGCTGGAGAACAGCTGGGAGAGACCCAGGTCGGAGTCCGCAGAATTGGTGACCCCTCCATTGGTGTCCAGCTCTGAGCCTGCTGCATAGCCCAGGTGTTGTCCAGGGGGATCACGGCAGCGATAGGGCTTCAGCTGGTCATGATGAACCACTTTAACTTTGGTCTTAGGGCCTTTTTGGATGCGATACACCAGATCGTCCAACTGTCCCAGGATGAAGAATAGCCCTTCATAAGATGGGAGGAACTTTCCGTCTCTGTTCTTGGCTTTGCGTGTACCTTTGATGAGGTACCACACAGTATCACCAACCTGGTACTGTGTGTGACAGCAGTTTGCACGTTTCACAGACTCACCAAGAGCTTTTCTGGTGATTTGATGTGCCAGCTCCAGGTGCTGGACATACTCAGGGGCTGAAGGGGCTGCATCAGGATCAGGTGGCAGGCCAGCTACCAGGTCGACTGGCTCACTCACTTCCCTGCCGATCATCATGAAGTTGGGAGTGAAACCAGTTGCACTGTGCTTTGTCGCTCTGTAGGCCGTAACAGCATAGGGGATCATGAGGTCCCAGTCCCGGTCCCAGTGGCAACGCCCAGCTGTTGTGGCCAGGATCTTTTGCAAGGTGGCATTGAAATGCTCAACTTGGCCATCAGACTGAGGCCGGAAGGGTGTGATACGTGTTTTATCTATACCAAACAATGTGCACGTTTTCTGGAACACTTCAGACTTGAACTTTCTGCCTTGGTCACTGTGCAGTATCTGTGGCACTCCATAATGACACACCCATTCTGAGGCTAGCACTTCCACCACAGTTACAGCCTTGTTGTCCAGGAGAGGGAAGGCTTCCACCCATTTGGTGAAATAGTCCTGTATCACAAGCACATATCTGTTATTGCGCTCTATCTCGTTCAGCAGCCCATGATGTTCAAGGCAACACGTTCCATTGGGGCTCCCACTTGAACCGTACCCATGGGGGCTTGTGGTGTCTTGAGTGGCCTGGCCTTGGATGCGCAACTGGTGCAGGTACTGCATCAGAGGGTGACATCCTCCCTCATCCGGTACCACAAGTATTGGGTCTGCAACCGAGCTACGGTGCACTCCACCCCAAAATGTCCACCAACCTGTCCCTCGACGTTAGGCTGGAAGACACAAGGTAGCACAACTTGTGGGTAGTACTGGGTGCCATCTAGGCAGTAGAAACGCCTAACCAGTATTCCATTTCAGATGTAGAGTCGCTTCCACTGGCTCAAGTACATCTTTGTGGTTGGACTGCATGGTGAGACTGTTAACCATGGGGGGCGCTCTCCGTCGGCCTCCATCCACGTCTTGATAGGTGCAATGTCAGGATCAGCTTCCTGGACCTGTTGCACTTCCTCTGGGGACCAGCTGCAAAAGAGCCGTTTCCTTGGTTGTAGTCTGGTAAATTCTCTCTGGGAGCTTTGAGAAGTCAGTGTCAGTAGGTGAAACTTCATCTACCCCCACTATACTCTCGGTGGTGGGAGATGTGTGTCCTTCTACCCCCACTGGACTCAGCATCCTCCAGTCGATGTTGGAGTCCCATTCGCATTGCACCGCCTGATGACTGAAGTTCACAGGACTTAAGGAGGGGCTTTGCAGCTCACATGGACAGGACTGGAGGCAGGGTCTCCTGGAGAGGCTGTCTGCGTTACTATGCAAGCTTCGTTTTCACTGAGGTAAATGGTTTCACCTTATAAACATAAACAGGAGGTCTGCAGAGATGCACATCAGGCTATGGCAGAAGATACGGCATTGATACGACGCAGAAGTATAAATCCCGCTTATGACACATAGAAGCTTCAAAGTTCACATTGGGGTATTGACTGATGAATTTTATGTCACAGAACAAAATGTGAAAGTCTCTTCAGCTCGTGTTCACCACAGACCTTATTTACCTTCTTTTTTTTTCACATCTCGTTTTTCACTCTGATTTTTATAAGCTGCTTATTTTTTGCAACAGTTTCTGTAAGGGACTGTTTTTTGTGCTGTTGTTAGACATGGTCCCCACTTGATCAGTAAATCAATATGTTCGTAGTTTTCCATGGAGGAGTGCAAGAAAGACGAAGTTTTCAAATTCGAGCTAACACAACATAACTAACTGATACATAACTGGTCATTCTGTGGGTGAAGTATTCCTTAAACATTTAAGAGGAGAACAATATAATGGTGACAATTAATTTTAAATCTTGAAAAGTAATGAGACACAAAAAATCAAACATCTTTATTTCAGCCAGTTAAAAGAATTTTGATCAAATTCAAAACTCACTAATTCAGTCAAATGTTAGTCTACTTCTCCGACCTTCAACCTGCTAAAGCATGACGAGAAACACATTCATACACGGCTGTGATCAGTAGAACAGTCAGTCTTTATTGGCACCACAAAAAAATACTCACTTACAGTAAAACTTCAATTAATAGCCTGGGCTATTATTCGCTGATATAACAGAACTCAACAGGCCTATATTTGGGACAGGCCTTTAATTCCTTTCAAACAAAACTGTTGCTCAGCAAAGATCAGGAAATACAATGGAATTGTTTATTTAAACCAGTGTGAATATTACTTGTTTAAAAATTAGGCTTCGGATAACATATAAATTATGAATCACCGATCTAGATCCAACAGACGGGGCATCAGAGAGAGAGCTTTATGGCACCCGAGGATTTCAGCACCCGCTACTTAAAGCTATTCAAATACTTACAACTTGGATTCATTTTTATGAAAAACCCTTTTGATTATTTTGATCTGAAGACTCGTACTGACCAGAGGAATATGAATAAGTTAACGGGTAATTGACGAATGGGCACACAATCTGACTTTATGCCCAGTTCAGAGGTAACGTAGGGAGTCACCACCTTTTTTTCATCTCTCTTGTTCTCTGTCTCTCTCTTGAATTATTCTTTGGTGCTCATAGTTTCAATAAAATAAACTGAACTATTGAATTGTGGAGAATCTAACCAAGCTAATGATGTGTAGCATCTCCATATTGACAGAAGTTCAAACATGTATATTTGTATGCAGGATCTATACAGCGATCTAATGTCATCTCCAGGGGGTAGCCAACAACCTGTTTTATACATCCAAAGAACTTCTATGAAAATGAGCCGCTTGGCGACCAGACCAGGCCTCGAATTAAGAGAGGCCTTTATTTGTCAAAACGTGTAGCCACACCAGGCTAGTAAAAGGGAGTAGGCATTAAATTGAAGTTTTAGAGTAAGTGGGTTTCCTTGAATGCCATCTTACATACAGTCCATGAATCATCTTCTCTCCGTCCCTTCTTCTGCCTCTTCCTTTTATGACTGAATTAGATTTTAAAGACAGCCAGTGTGGGATCGTGACTTTAACCTCCAACAACCTGGTCCGAACCCAGGGTGTGGGAGCCCTTCTGTGCAGAGTCTGTATGTTCTCCCCGTGTCAGTGTGGGTTTCCTCCGGGTGCTCCAGCTTCCTCCCACAGTCCAAAGACATGCAGGTTAATTGGTGACTCTAAATTGTCCGTAGGTGTGAATGTGAGTGTGAATGGTTGTCTGTCTCTATGTGTCAGCCCTGTGATAGTCTGGTGACCTCTCACCCAGTGTCAGCTGGGATAGGCTCCAGCACTCGCGTGACCCCTAACAGGATAAGTGGTTACGGAAAATGAATGAATGTGTTTACCTGGTTAGTTTATACATTGAAGAAGCGGAAAGGAAAGGACTGACACTCACAACAATCACCTTATTCCCATGATATATCTGATATCAGATTATTTTTCTCATCTGTGCCAGCATAAGAGTTAGCGATATGCTACAGGTGTCTTCCCTTATAAATAAAGTGGAAACACAGCCTTTGCACTTTCTTGCCAAGAGTTAGATAAGCCAATACCACTCTCATCTGTATGTTAAAATGAAGCTCCTACCCGTTAGCTTAGCTTAGCATAAAGACTGCAGGGGAAACAGCTAGCCTGGCTCCGACCTACGGTGACAATATTTACCTAACAGCGCCTCTAAAGCTCACTGATGATCATGTTATATCTCATTTGTTTAAGCTGTAAAATGGCAATTTGTCATTTTTATGATTGGTGGAACGATGCAGGGAGCACGTGGGACTTCGGTGACGGCTTCATTTTGGATTTTCGGTGAATCCATGAAGGCAGCATCTGGCCCAGAAGTCATGTTAACAATCTTATGTTTCATTAACCTGCTGGTTCAGTTTAGTACCAGTTAGTGCACGAGATCATGAAACACATGTTGTCCACCTTCTTGTTTCCCATCTTGCACTGGGGCAGCTCTCCTGGGGTGTCTGTGGGAGTAAAATGCATAATGATCTGTTTAACAATGTGTGCAATGACAGTTTGTGTTTTTGTGATGTTTATTTCGAGGATCAGAAAGAGTTGAAGATGACTTCTCAAAACTGAAATTTATCCTTGCGAAGTCACTTTTTGAGGGAATTAGACAACAGTGGGGTGGACGTTTGTGCCAAATTTGAAGAAATACTGTGAAGGCGATCTGATGTAAAAGCCTCATCTGAAAAGTTGTGAGATACATGTCATGCAGTAAGTCCAATATTTCCCCCTGGAATGTAGTGGAGTAGAAATATGAGGTAATAAAATGTAAATTATTAAGTACTTGAGTAAATGTACTCAGTTACAACTGAGCTACTTTTGTGTATACCTTCAGCAGCAGCAGATCCTGAGCTGTCAGTAGGGGCAGATTGTTGATGTTTATCCGCCTCTTTTTCTTTCTCCTCAGCCTTCGTCTCATGGCTCTGCTCTCCTCCCATCATCACAGTCACCAACACAGCAAGTCACACCTGAGCAACAACACACAGGTAGAGTTATACACAGTTAGTTGTCTTTGTTCTGAAGTTCTCTGTTGCATTTTCTATTTGGTTGACTGTATGTGAACTGATTCTGTTATTATTGTAACAGTAAATCATAGTTAAAGCTGGGGTAGGCAGGGTTATATAAATATAAATACTCCCTCCTCCTGCAGCTCTTTCCTGTCTGTCCTAAGCCCCTCCCACCGCACGACCACGGGTGTATGCACATGCTTCATACAGTAACCTAGTGTTTACCATACACTGATTTATTTAATCTTATGTCACTGTTGCGTTACTGGCAGTGCATTCGTTCACTCTGTCTTTCCCCCACTCTCGCTTTCTGTTTGTCCACAAATTAAACAAGAATTAGCGCTAGCCACCCCATGATCCCTCCGCCTCGCTCCCCGTCATTGTGGACTGTTTGGCCTATAGGAGAGCCAGCAGCCGCTCCAGAGATGGATCTTCAGTTGGCATCAGCATCTCACAGTGGGTTGGTAGCCAGCTGCAGCGCTTGGTCTAACCTTTGCAACAGCAGCAACAGAAAGTTGACTCAAAGTTTACTGATCCAGAGGGAAGTGCTGTTTTGTTTCTGGTTACTGCGGCTTCTCGCTGGGGGTCCACATCCATCGCTGTGAACTGCGTCACTAGGAGGAGAGTGGGCAACAACTCCAGGACCTTCGCTTGGCAGCTGTAGCAGCTCGAAATCAGACAGCATAAACCCTGCGCTAGGTGTCACAGCGGGCTGGTTGCCAGTGGCAGGTGTAATCGGTGTAACAGCAGCAACAGAAAGTTTCAAAATCCAGCTGTCTGGTTTCCTGGAGCTGGAGTTTGATGCTATCTGGATTCTGGCTGCTGCGGCCACTGTGTGGGGGTTCATCTCCTGAGCTGCTGCCCGCTCTCCTCCTGGCGAGGTGGTCTATATTGGCAGGTTATGAGGCGGAGGACACACTGTGATTTGAGGCTCTAGCTAACGTTAGCTACATAAGTGTTTGGCTAAACTATTAGCACCCTTTTACTTCCATATCTTGAATGCCAATATTTAAACATGTTTTATTACATCTATTGTCAGACTCTATTTGATCAGTCCGTCTTCCTTTTTTGGGTTGCTGTGCAGAGTAGGCAGTTACTGCAAATGCTGGGATGTCAACTTTCTCTGCAGAAATCTCCGCCGTTGAATGAGGCTTTCACCATCTGAAGGGACGTGCACACTCATCTGTAGAACAGCCAATAGGAACGCCCCCTCTCTGAAATGACCTATGATCGGCCAAAGTCTCCCATCATGGGCTAAATTTCCTAAAGTCTGAAAACGGAGCCAAGAGGAGGTGCACAAGTCGAGTTTTCTCTCAGGCCTCTTCAATTACAATATGCTCAAAGCTTATTATGGGATTTTTGCCCAATGGCACCAAAATGAAACTGCCTACCCTAACTTTAAGTGACGATGGAACTTCGGTAACAAAAGGAAAACTTACAGCTGAATTTTGACATTTTGGGAAAAAAACACTTAACACCATTAAAACAATCAAAGCTTCACTGGATGAAAAGTCAAATGAGAGAGGAGTCAGAGGGCAGACATTCAGCGCGACTACTGTCTTCAAAAAGACACTGAATGCATTTAGATCTGAGAGATACTCTGATTTTGATAAGTGTGTGTAGAGGACAGAGAGTGAGACTGGACGAAGATACAAAGTAAGAGAAACGCAGATGGAGAGAAAGAGGAGGAGAGAGATAACAGGTTATCGGCTCGGACATCTCTAATCCCCTCCAGAACGATCCGTCTGTGACGTCAATCCAATCAAACTCAACTCAATGAGTTTAGCTGATGGGATCATCATACTCTGTTTTACACTTTACACGATCTGTAATGCATGCTGGGAAATTACACAAGACGAGGACAGCTCTGTTCGTTACAGCCGCAACAAATGACTTAATTAATAACCAATCTATTGGTTTCCATAGTTTCCATATTCCAACTGAGAATTTCTAGGGATGCACGATATTGGATTTTTTGGTGATATATAACAACTCATTTGGCCGCTAATTGATACAGCTAACTTATACAATGTAAAATGCCATAGGCTTGTGCTAAAAATATTAGCATGTTGTATTTGTGTGTCCAGATAAAGACAAGTGTTTGTCTGTGAACGCTGCGAGTTATAGTGAAGCTGATTTGTGTCCTTGTGTTTGAAATTATCTCTATTAAGCCATGTTTAATGTGTGTTTAATGTGTGTTTGAAGTGTGTTTTGAATCAACTAAACTTGACAGCACTTCACTGAAACCTCTGCCGCCAACTAGTGTTTTGGAGGTGTAACTGCAGAGCAACACAGGCACACCACCGCACAAGTATAAATGCTCACAACAGCGTGGGCTACAGAGTAGGGTCTGCCGCACAAGTATAAATCCCCCTTAAATCAGCTGGTCTGTCTGTTTTGGAGAGGAAGAGACCTCTGCGGTTAATTCAGCTCCTGGTACACTGAAGGAATTCTAACCAGGAGAAGTTTCAGCTAGTTTTAATCTGCAATCTTCACCACTAGATGCCACTTAATCACCCTAAATCTTACACACTGGACCTTCAAAATTCGCTTGACAATTTATCTGAAACACGACTATTGACGGCTGTTTCCAAGTGTCCCTCTAGGACTTCCCAGCTTTAGTACTCGTACCCTAACGAGCCACAGACTGGTGGGCTGCTGGGACGTCTCTGTCACAGATTCTGTAACAAACAGGAACAAAATGCTGCTGAATATTTTTACACTCCCAAAACTGATTTTATTCACAGCACAATGACAAATGGAGATTGTAACCAGTGTGTCAATACACTAGTAGAAGTAATGGGCGGCAGTAAAACAGGCCGCATGCCTTTAAAAACCAGAGATTAACTGCCTCACAAACGGCTTTGGGTTTCTGGCTGAACTGCGAAGCAATAACTTGTGATAATTTTCACATAAAAGTTGATTATGGGCCTAACCTTTAGTCCAGACCTAAATATAACATCAGAGAGGGAGCTTCTGCTGGACGGACATAAAAATTTAACCACAGCAGAGCGCGGGCAGCGAGTCAAACATAGAAGACAAAGACAGAACGTTTGGATCTATCTAAATATTATAACTAAAAACATTTAGGATCAAGCTGCAGGAGCATTTTAGAGAAATCTGAGCGTTTCTTTTGTTCTTTTTTCTTCCACATAAACATTGGCCACTGTGGCTGAACAAACCACAGCCTGTGGTGTTTGCATCCAGTATAAATTATATAGAAAATTATTCTTAAACACAAACATGGTGTTTTACTCAGGAAAATTGAGCTTTGTATCCGTCTTATTCGTGTCCCCTATTATACCTTGCATGAATTATAGGCACAGTTTCTGGCACTGAACCAGAACCTGTGTTTTACTATCATTACGGTGTGCTAATATTTATTCCAGACCAATTAGGAACACATCTTAATGCACATCTTGACGCACATTTGACGTGTTAAGACGTCTTATTTTATCTGTTAAGACGCACAAACTTGACTTATTAATACAAACGTCAAAATGTCAAAAGCCATATGGCTTTCATTAAAAACCTGAGGAGCAGAGAAGCAGGTCGACAGAAGTGTCAAGGTTATGGCACAATTTGAATACTTTTATCAATTATTATGGTTTATTGACACACACAACCTTTTAGTTTTTAGGTTGGACAGATTTTACAAATATGAAATACCAAAAAATACCAGTGTAGGCTCTGGGGAAACATTTCTACTGCAGATGAACCTATCAAAACGCCTTTGCAGTATGCACATAAAAATGAACATATCTCAAAAACTAAAATTGTACTTATTTCAAATAACTTGTGGAGTGTTAAGATACTTTAATCATATTTTTACATTTAGAAATCTTTTGGATCAATATGTTCTGTATGTTTATTTTTCAAATTTGATGAAAAAAACATTGTATTTTTTAAACGTATGACATAATATCAATACTTTCATCACTTATTCTGGTTTACTGACTCACATAACCTCTTAGCTCAGGTTGTGCAGATTTAAGGGATGTGAAGCATTTGAAAAAATGACACAATGAACAAAAACACCACTATGTGCACTGGCGGATCGTTTCTGTGGCAGAGTTGTAAGGGTTAAAATGTAACAGGCGAGTAGTGTAACAAGTTAATGTGAGCCACACATGCTTCATTCATGAATTTAAGAGCATCTCAATCAGCATTCAGCGCAGTCGCCTCACTTCCCCTCCTCAGCAGCCAGCCAGAGAGAAAGCCGAGCTAAATATAGCTCCCCTCTCTTTCTCTGAGAGATGGTTTGGTTTTGACTCGAGCGTCGTCTTATCTCCAGTGCTGCCCTCTGCGGTTGGAAACTGAATCTGTGTTTCCTTTGTGAGGACTCGACACAAACCTACATGTGACCCTCAGTGTGCAACCTAAGCTTCTTTCCTTTTGTTTCTACTTATGTGGCTTCATCTACCTCGAGGGTTGGTAGTTTGATTCCTACTGAGGACGAGACGACCCCACTGACAGCAGGCTACAAGAATTCATACTGTAACCAAATTGTGTATTTATAAAGTTCTTCTTTCCTTCATTAAGGGACTGTTCTGTATTAATCAGAGGACAGGGGTGGCTGGGGTGGGACTTTCGTTTGTTTTCTCTTTAAGAATTTGAAACGTGGACAACATCAATTTGTCATGCTGCCTTCAGACGCCCTTCACAAGTATTTAAACCTTTGAGTCCTGAGCAAATCGGTTTGATTTCTTTTGAAAAATAAAAAGGCGATAAGCAACGTGTCAAGAAATATTCCACAAACTACAAGAAGTTAGTAGATTTGGAAATAATTTTTTAAAAGGCTTTGGAAAAGTGTGCACAAACCTGTATTTATAGTTAATATAAGAACCCTCCCACCCACCGTACTTTTGCCGCCTTAACTTTCGTTCTTGTCCTGCTGCGTTTCCCCCTGATGCTGCCCGGTGGTGTTAAACTACAACAGCGACCAGCTGCGCATCATGCCGATGATAAAGAAAGGCCTTTTTTCGTCAGTGTCTGACGCTGTAAGTCACTGCAAGTGCCAGATTTCAACCAGACTTTGGAGTGAGGCCGTGTTGGACAACAAATTTTGTATTTTTGCAATTTATTATTTATTTATTCGTGTAATTGTGTTTGGGTGTTCGTCCCTTTGTTTGAAGCTTTAATTTACACAAAAGGCATAAAAATATGCAACGGACTGTAAAAAATATTTGTAGGATGTTGAAAGAAACCTTGCAGTAAAGTATTATTTTTCAAAAAAGACAAATGGTGTAAATTTGGCAATTTTTAAAGAAGCCTTACAAAGCAATGGGTTTAGAAGGCGTCTTTAAAAATCAGTGATAAAATAAGTACCAGGGCTGCCCCCTAACAGTCGACCAGAAAGGTCATCAGTCGGCACGATTTCATTGGTCACCTAGTCACAGAAAAAAATAGTGAAACTCTATCAGGAGCTGCTCCTTGTCAAAATAAATCCAAACCTATATGACTGGAGCATGAGTGAGTTTACTTTGAAAGGACAGACACAGGAAGTGTCCACGCTCAGCAGTCAGACAGGAGTCAGGTTAATTTCCAGAGCTGGTACCTGCGGTTATTCCACAGGCTAGTTAATAACATGTCGGGCAGGAAATCCAAAGTGTGGGATCATTTTGAGAAGGTGAAGGACGAACCCAAGGTGATATGTAAACTCATCTTCATTGGTCGACTACAAACATGACGTATCATCTGAAACATGGAAGTAGCTACATGCCCATTAGCCCACAGCGTCATTAACAGGCGGCTCGCTCAGTGTGTGACGTGCACTTGGAGATAAAATATAGGCCTATATTAATGAAGGTTCATTAGTACGGTTTGTATTTCTCTGTAATGTAGCACAGTGTTAACAATGTTACTGATACTATTCTTTCTCACACCTTCAACTCAAACCACCAAAATATATCATTTAATCATTACATTCATATCAGAAACATGCAGGAGACTAGTCCACTGATGGACCCTGATGATGACTGTTGGTCTACTGATGGACCCTGATGAGGACTGCTGGTCGACAGGAAAGTTCTTAGTCGTGGGAGCTCTAATAAATACAAAATACAACTAGCCTATTTAAATTTGCCAAAATAAAAAACATCCCTTCCCAGTGCTTAAAGAATTATCTGACTTGCTTCCCCCTTTTTTGCACCACCCCTTCTCTCTCATAAATAACGAACAGCCCCTAAATGAAGCACTGTTGGCATGAATGCAGTTCACCCACTAGGAAATAATTAAGATAAATAATCTCTCGCCGGCAGATTAATTACAGCCTGTCTGCATTATTGATTTGATGCAAGTGAGCGGAGTTAGCCTCAGCTTTATTCTTCCTCCACTTTAAGGAATCAGGGCTGCTGCTATCAGCTGATGGATGTCACACTGGGCTTCATGAGAGACATTACAGCTGAGGAAACAGAAACCTGCACTACTTTTAATTGCACGTCTCTTGAAGTGGCCTTAGTATAAACGTGCAGCCTTTTAACCCTTTGACACCTGAGCAAATTGGCTTGATTTCTTTTGAAAACATTGGAAGAAGGAAATACGCAACAAAAGACGAAATGACTCAAATATTAATAATTAGTTGTTTGTTTTTAAAGAAAGGTAAAAAAATAAAATAAAATAAAGAAATTACCTGGAAAAAGTGCTTAAAATTATAATAGTTATGTAACATAATTTTGAAATGTATTATTATTATTATAAATGTAGTTTTCACTATTTTTAATTCTTTTTTTAATCATTTTCAGAATATTTTTTTAAATTTTTATTTATTTATTTATTTTATTTCTGTTATTTTTTGCAATTTGTGGGACGTTTCTTACCAAGTTGCACATTGCCTTTTCCCCATGTTTTTGATGCAAATCGCACCAAATAGCTGCTCAAGATTTAAGTTTTTGCAAAAGGCAGCACAAGAAAAGTGATGTTTCGAAGGCTTAATGGAAGAAGCCACTGAAACTACGTTTTAAATCCCATGTATGAGTATTTATGATTCAAGCTGCTTCATAGGCATTAGCTGTTAAATTATATTTTGGCGTATTAACTCGTTAATATCAGTGTCACCGTGTTGGTCTTATCTGGACCACAGACTGTGTCAGAGTCCTCACACAGCTTCAGTCCACCTCTGTGTTAATGTGACGGAGAGGAGCGGACATGTTTACAACACAGAGCTCCGCCTACTGACACACACACACACACACACACACACACACACAGATGTGAGAGCTGCTGTCGGGAGCAGAAATTAATTTTATCCCACCTAATCGACCCCTCGTGTCCTGAGAGGCCGCTCCGTCTCTGTCGGCCGCCGGTTACTTTACGGTGTTTCCAGGCAGAGTTCCGTGTGCGACGTGTCGGCGGAGTCCGAAGATCCTGTAACTGTGAGAGGAGGGATCACTCCGCTCCTTATTTCACACCAGCTTCAATATGGCGCTGTGATGGACAAGGGGGCGGGATTCTATGCACATAAACAAAATGCAGACACCAAAGCAAAAAAACAACAACGTATTATTATTTATCACGAAAAAAATCGCCTTTTTACTTTTGGCTCATGGAGATGTCCTCTGTTGTGTTGGCTCTGTGACATCAGCCATTGTCTTTATGTCAGTAACGTGTCCCCATATTGTCTTATAAATAGTCCATCATGTTAGACTAACAAACACACCCATGCTAACTGCTAACGCTACTCAGCTTTGTGAATCTTCTTCTTCGTCTCCTTTTACAGCAGTTGTTTGTTTGGGTGTTTTGCAGTGTGCCAGTAAACACAAACAAGAAGACGAAGAAGGAAAACCTCACTTGGATTGGTCGAGAAGATGCAGTGAGGACATGCTACACTACTTAGGTAGAGCACCTTGTGATTGAGTCGACTTTTTCATGGAACAGTTCAATGGTTTGATTATTTATTACCCAACACGGAGGCAGGTTCATAAAATCCCCCGGCCACCGGGTGCTAATGTCCAACCCTGATGAGAAGCAGTGGTTAGATGGTTCCTATAGAAAGGCTGCAGGACGCTTCACCAGTAGGCCAAAACCAACCAATAGTCCTCCTTATGTCGAAACTGTTTTCTCTGACAAAGCTGAAACATAAAGCCAGAAAACACTTGTACTAAATCATAAATCTCCCCTCTGTTTCAAATGTCTAAGTAAATATAGACTCCTATCTGTTGAAAACCTCTAACCAGTCACACAGTATGTGTCTGACATCATAAACCTGCGTCAATGTTTCACCAGTTTAAATTCACTGGTTGGATCCAGCAGATAAAGCCGATAGATGTTGAATGTGAGCGGATAAAAACAGGGAGGAGTGAGACCTCCTGCTGAGCCTGGATGCTCTCTGTGTCCTCCTCTGCTCTGGTTCGTCCCCACCCGCAACCTGCTGCAGTGACGTCACACAGGTGGCGAGCTAATGGCAGTGTCAACAAACAAGACGTCACACTGAGCGGCCGACGCGATTGGCTCAGAGCGCAGAGCCCGGCGCTGCACGCGGGGAGAGGAGGAGGACAGCCGCGCGTGCAGTTGCTATGCAGGTTAGAGAGGAGGGAAGACAGCTGAGGGACTTAAGTCCTTTTCTATGCACACACGCACACACACACACACACACACACACACACGCTGAGCATCTGGACTGAAAACATGAGGTTGTGAAGCAGCTGGAAAAATGTGGAGACAAATGTGAGGCTGTGACAGCAGACAGGGGAAACTGTGGAACACAGAGTGAAGCTACACATGATATTTGTGACAGGTCATAACCTACAGATACAAACACATGTTTATACTGTTCATTATTAAATATGAATCATGCATATAAAATCCCCATCATCCACTACTGTTTGTGATTAAGTAACTTCTTACATAATATTGTAATATAATAATATTATTCTAATAATATTCTAATACATAACTTCTTCTTACATAAATATTATTTAGAATCAGAATCAGAATCAGAAATACTTGAGGTACTTTCCCTGAGGGGAAATTATTTATGTTACAAGTGCTCCTTGCAAGAGAGGAAAGATACGTGAAAATATAAGAAATTTAAACAGTAGTATTAACAAATATATAGTTAAATAAACAGGAATTATTAACAAACATAAATGTAAATATATATATATATATATATATATATATATATATATATATATATATATATATATATTGTAAACTGAACAAGATTATTTACCCAAACAGAATATATACAGTCAGGGTGAATGGGGTTATTGCACAAGTTAAATTAAATTATTGCAGTGTGTGAAAAAGTCTCAGGGCCACTCAGAGGGAGGGGTATTTAAAACATGAATATTAAGCTATTTAAAAGTGATAAAGACTACTTATTTACACACAGTCACACCAAAAACCTATTCACAATCTGAGAGTCGCAGCACTGAGACAGGTAAGCAAAGGAACAAACTACATTGTCATTATAAAAATGTGCACAGTGTGTGAGGTATTAGAACTCATTAGTTATTATCTTATATTAGTTAGCCCACATCTCTTCAACTGTGAAGTTATTTTTATTTTATTTTTTCTCTATTGTTATTAGACTGTGAATGTATTGGTTGTTTATATCTCTCATATTTTTATTTATTTATTTTTTCTTTTACTCTGATCAAATTTTTTCTTTGTAATGAATTGTAAAAAAGCAAATAAGCTGTATATGAAAATGGGCTTGAAAATGTTTGTTTTTTTTCAAATAAGAAAGTGTAATAATAGTTTTTTAATATTATTAAGATAGCCCAATGAAGAAAATTAGGATTTGGTTTCTTATTTATAAACGCCCATATTCATCTCCCTAAAGACCTATTCACAAAATTCAAATAATTTTTTCCTTGTTTTCTTGTGATAACGATATATTATTTATCTTGTTATAATGTGAAACATTTCATGTTATAACAACAAACTACTTATCTTGTTATGATACGACATGCTTTATGTTTTATGGCATAGCACGTTTTGTACAAGAAAAGTTTATTGTTCTAATAAAATATATTTTTAGTGCTAATAAATGATACTGATCTTATTTTTTATATTTTTATTATTTCCTCACTATATAATGATGAAAACTCTGTGTGTGTTCCATGTTTTTCTCCTCACTGACTTCAATCCATGTGAAATTTGGCACAGTGGTAGAGGGTCATGGGAGGAAGCCAATGAAGCAATATTACATCAATTGGCCAAAGGGGGGCGCTATAGCAACCCATTGAAATGTCAAACTTTGAATGGGCATATCTCATGCCCCATATGTCGTAGAGACATGAAACTTTGCACAGAGATGCCTCTCCTCATGAGGAACACATTTGCCTCAAGAACCCATAACTTCCGCTTATATAGATTTTCCGCCATTTTGATTTTTTTGAAAAACACTTCAAATGGATCTCTTCCTAGGAAGTTTGAGCGATCTGCATGAAACTGGGTGAACATAATCTAGGGACCAATATCTAAAGTTCCCTCTTGGCAAAAGTTGGAAAACTTACTAAAACTGAGCTTCTATAAGGCAATGAATATTGCGGAGGGCGTGGCTCATCACATAAAGGTGTATAACATCTCAAGGGTTTCACCCATCACCACGCAACTTTGTAGGCATATGACCACACATAATCTGAGGGGACCCCTCCATTATTGACCCCATCAAACAAAATGGGGGCGCTAGAGAGCTCATTTCTTTCTTTAATTTCTTATATATTTTTTGCCTATATTTGACAGGACAGTGAAGCATGACAGAAGGATGGGAGAGAGAGAGCAAGGAAGACATGCAGCAAAGAACAAAGGCTGGATTCCAACCCACACAGCTGCAATAAGGGCTAGCTGCACCTTTCCCATGTGAACTACCAGTGCGCCCCACTTTTAAGTCAATACAACATATAAACCCTTTAACTATCTGCCTTTCAACGTGCTACCTCAACTACTAATGTACAGTTTTAGCCCACTAACTATCCCACTATTGGCAATGGTGCTACTGTACTTTCAATAAAGCAATCGTACTATCAAATTCACAAACACTCTGTCTGAATACATTGCTCTTCTTAATGGGTTCAGTTGACTATTTAATCTGCAACTTCCTATGACCTGTATCCCAAACACACACCATGTGAAACTGTACGTGGGCACCTGTGCACTCAATGGGTATGGACTAGTTATTATTAGGTTTTTGTTTTGTTTGGGCTTTTTTTCCATCTGGCTTGGCAGTTGTACTTTTCCATATTACAAAGAAAAAGTAAAGTAAAAAAGAAAAGAAGTAAAGAATAGACAGGAGTACTGTGTACACAAGCATGTGGGGAGAAGGTGAAGGCTGAATATTAAAAACTGAACAACAGCATAAGCAAAGAAATTATTATTATTATTATTATTATTATTATTGTTATTATTCATTCTTCGTTGCTTTTAAATTCATTATAAACTCTGTGGCTTACAGACACAGTGCTGTGTGGTTTCCCTCTGAACTCTTCACTGTGACCTGATTGGTGATATAACGCACGGTACGTTTACGTCATCGCGTTGACCCCCCGAGGCGGAAGTGAACACGTGTGGTCGAAGGGAATCACCACGCATGTTGGGAGGCCACGAGCTGTACCCAGGTAACTTTACCTCCTTTACACTGAATATCAGGAGCCATTTAAAAACGACCACCAGTGTGTTTTGTGTCGAAGCTGCCTGTGGAGGAAACGTTTTCATTTCCGGCTGCTGAGCGGTAAACTTCTGAGAGCTAGCTAACGTTAGCCGGTTAGCTTCGGTAGGAGCTGCTGAACTGTCACAGCCGCTCAGCTCGTAAATGATTTGATGAACAGACTCAGTGTGTGATGTGATCAGCAGCAGCTCGTGAGTGTGATCAAAGACCAGTGTTTTAAAGACTCCGTGCTGTTTCAGGATCCGAAGTTAACCCTCCTCCTCATCACCATCATCATCATCATCATGGCTGTGAGAGCATCGTTTGAGAAAAACAACGAGATCGGCTGCTTCGCCAAACTCACCAACACATACTGTCTGGTGGCTGTCGCCGGCTCGGAGAACTTCTACAGGTGAAGTGTTGCCTTTTAATACACGTGGCACTGAAGTTTAATGGAGTTTAAACGTGTGTGTGTGTGTGTGTGTGTGTGTGTGTGTGTGTGTGTGTGTGTGTGTGTTAGCTTGGTTCAGTCTGTTTGTGTAGCACTGAGGCTAAATTAGCTTCTGCTGCTGTGATCGGACCTGAACCTCCGTGGCTGATGTCATCACAGGGTAATCTCTGACTTTATGTAAGATGAGGTGTGTCATCTTAATGACAAAGGTTTCTCTTTAATACTTAATATAACAACACAGTGTGATACAACTGCAGGTATAAAACCAGAACACAATAATGCACGAGAACTGAAAACATCAACTGCAAACAGGATGTCTGCAGGTCTCTAAAAAGTCTTAAAGTTTCTTAATATAAGGCCTCTAAAAGTCTTAAATATTGTCGGTCACATTACAGCGAGTGTCTCCATCCTGACAGACCCAGCGACTGTTTACAGACACAATGGATTACAATAATAAATAGCAATAGAATGGATTTTGTTTTCTTCTTAAATTAAACACATTAAACTTGAACTCACCCAATTCTTGTCACTTTTCCTTTCTGTTCATTTCCTTTTTCCACACACAACATACGTACCAGATAGAACATGATTCCATACATTTAATTATTTGTTGGGATCCTCTTTGAAATTCATGCAGAATTTATACTTCTGCGTTGAATTAGCACCATATCTACGGTGTAGGCTCTGCGTCTATGTAGTGTGCCCTACGCTGTAGCCTGACGTGCACCTCCCCAGAAATGTCACTACATGTGGCAGCGACACAGACCTCCTGTCTCTGTAAGCTGAAACCATTTCCCTCAGTGGAAACAAAGCTTTGATTTACTTTAATTTCACAGATAAGAAACAATAAATTGTGAAGACAATAAAGCCTCCACTAAAATAGCATTTTAAGTCTTGTGTGTGATTTATCCTGGCTTCATATGAGCAGAGGAAATCTCCACTCATCGCTAGGCTAATTTATACAATGTAAAAGGCCATAGGCTTGTGCTAATAACGTTAGCATGTTGTATTAGTTTGGAAAACGTGTTTAGTATAAGACAGTTGTTTTGTCAGTGAACCTTGTGAGTTGTAATGGAGCTGAATTTTGTAACGTTACCTTTGTTAAATGTTGCTGTTGTCCCTGGTTTAATATGAGGAGAGGAAAAGTCTGCTAGCTGCTGGGCTAATAAATACAATGTAAAATGCCATAGGCTTATGCTAATAACGTTAGCACGTTGTATCTGTGGGGAAAATGTGTCCAGATAAAGACAAGTGTTTGTCTGTGAATGCTGCGAGTTATAGTGAAGCTGATTTGTGTTTGAAATTGTCGCTATTAATCCATGTTTAATGTGTGTTTAATGTGTGTTTAACGTGTGTTTTGAATCAACTAAACTTTACAGCACTTCACAGAAACCCCACCACCAACTAGTGTTTTGCAGGTGTAACTGCAGAGTGACACAGACACACCAGCGCACAAGTATAAATGCTCACAATGGAGTCGGCCACATGTGCAGTTTATGACTAAGTATAAACCCCCTTCAGCACGTTAGTGATCCAGCATGAAACCCTCTGTTAAATGTAACCAATGTTTTGAACTGACTCATGCTGCTCAAGAAGCATCGTCCCATCAGCAGTTTAGTCAAACAAAAGTCAAACAAGTTGTGAGAAGATTTTTTGTAAATGGCTCCGTTGTCTTTTGGATGAGTTGTGTATCGACAGCTGGCTCAGGAACGAACAGCCAGTCCAGTTCATCGCTGGTCGGTTTCCATGCAGAGCTGAAAGTAGTGACAGGCTGTTGTTTGTGTGACTGCAGTGTGTTCGAGGGGGAACTGTCAGAAACCATCCCAGTGGTTCACGCTTCCATAGCAGGCTGTCGCATCATAGGGAGGATGTGTGTGGGTGAGTAACAATCTGGACCACACACACACACACACACACACACACACACACACACAATCACACACACTTCTTAGGTCTGTTTTCTCTTTCATCTGGCTGCTGGAAGTCTTTATAGCACATTGATCCTTTACAACAACACCTTTCTTTCTTTCATCCTGTGATTTTGATCTTTCTTTGTTTTTTCTCACTTTTTCCCGGTTTTAAAACACATTGGCCGCACTCCTCTTTTCTTCTCTTCCCATCAACACAACGGCTCAAACAGAAACACAAGCCAAATCTTTGGAAACTGTTTGTACTTAATTTATTCCAGTCAGCCTCTTGAGGCATGTCATCTTAAAGAAACCCACCGACACAGACACGTCAGTGTTCCTGATCACTTTCTGTCTGTGCTGTCATCAGGAAACCGTCACGGTCTTTTGGTGCCCAACAGCACGACAGATCAGGAGCTGCAGCACATCAGAAACAGTCTGCCAGATACAGTGAGGATCCAGAGAGTCGAGGAGAGGCTGTCTGCTCTCGGTAACGTCGTCGCCTGCAACGACTACGTAGCGCTGGTCCATCCCGACCTCGACAGGGTGAGTGACAAACACACACACACTGACAGTTGTACCTGAAGAGACGTTCATAATGACTGACCGTGTAACAATAATGACATGATAACAATATTGTGGAGTTGACTAGTGGTGCTTTCACAAAACTCTGACACAGTGACAAAGGCCCTGATCACACAGGAAGCTTTTTGGAATTGTTATTAATGAGAATGAAGTTTTTTTCTTGCTGTTTTTGCAACAAGGTGCCTGGCGGGTTTTTTTTCCCAGAGCGCCCTGAGCTCGTCAGGTTGTAAAAACTTGAACTCAGAGTGAAAAAGCGCTCACGTCATCTCCACTTTTTTCCCCATTGTCCAATACGACGATTTGAGAGGCGGGCCCTCTGTGGTGGTCACGACAACACCTGTGCATTCCAATACTCATATTACCATACTATATAGCATGCTAGAGAGAGATGCTGTATGTCCCAATACAGAGCATGTCAAATGCAGTACGCTAAAAATACCAGGATGTTCTACATCCGGTCCAATTTTGCAGTTTGTAAGTCAGCGTGCTTTTCTGGCTCCTCTGACCCACAATATGTTACGATACGTCACATAAACTGAGCCTCAAACAGATGACAGTGACAATAATTTACCATCTCTGTTAAATGGTGGCTGATCTCGTCCTCTGCTCGGAGGGTAAGGAGCTCCCTGACCTCATTGTTTCTTCAATTTTCAGCTGCTGTTCTTTTCTGAGTTAGCTGCTAACTGCTGTTAGCTGCTTTTAAAATGTCTTGCAGTTGGGGCGTCGGTGGCTTAGTGGATAGAGCAGGCGCCCCATGTACAAGGCTGTTGCAGCAGCGGCCCAGGTTCGACTCCAGCCTGTGGCCCTTTGCTGCATGTCATTACCCCTCTCTCTCTCTCCCCCCTTCATGCTTAGCTGTCCTATCTCTAAAGGCAAAAATGCCCAAAAAAATCTTTAAAAAAAAGTCTTGTGGTGGGTCGCACACATACCGTGTCATCAAAACGTCACACCTGTCCCATCAATGGTCCCATCCTGCCAGCTGTCCCTTTTACACAGACGGTCATTTTGGTGCTGTTACTACCTCCAGTGCCCTCTTAGAGGCGAGACAACTCCGCCCCTCGGTTCTGTGGTTGTACCTTTTTATACAGACGAGTCAGACTAAAGACTGGAAACACCTGCCTTGAAGCGGTGGTGTCAATGAGGCTACAGACTGAGAGAAGTCCATTTGGGTTCTAGTAAACTGTGATTTCTTTGATAACCTAAACTGTTCGTGGCCGAGTCAAATAAATGAATGATTGAGCTCCAGTTCAGATGCAGTTGTAATAAAAAGAAATAAACAGTAAAGCTGCAGATGATCTCTCTGTCATCAGGTGAAGTTCTGTGTAATTTGACTCATGCTCTCCCCCCTTCATCTAGGAGACAGAGGAGATCCTTGCAGACACTCTGAAGGTGGAGGTTTTCCGTCAGACGGTCGCAGAACAGGTCCTGGTCGGCTCCTACTGCGCGTTCAGCAACCAGGGAGGCCTCGTCCACCCAAAGACGTCTATAGAAGACCAGGACGAGCTGTCGTCTCTGCTACAAGTTCCCCTCGTGGTGAGTAGGGATGGATACTGACTGAATTACGTCAGTACTACTGAGAACTGTTTCACATTAAATAATCCACAGTATCTGAGAGCACATGTGGGTGAGAACGCCAGGTTCAGTCAGGAGGTGGAGGCACTGCGTAGTTGGTCAGGTAAACCCTCTCTCTAACCCTAACCCTAACCACTGAGGGACAAGAGGGAAACACTGTCTGATGGGGGAACAGACTTTGATACAACACTGGCAATGGAGCTCTGTGGAGCCGCCACAGTGCCCTGAATCTGGGAGGCTGACCCTGGAGCTCCATGGCGAGTAGAAACTATCACAGCAGGGCCCAAGCCCAGTGATGATTGACGGGTAGAGGAGGTTAACTGAGCCGAGTTATCTGTGCTATTTAGATTGTATCTGTCGTTCAGTGTGAGGCTGTGAAACCAGCAGATAAATGTGACCCATGACAGGAGATGTAAAAAGACACTGTTAGCAGTTAGCAGCTAACTCTAAGACAAAATACAGTGGCAGTAAATGTCTGCATAGTGGGAAAACAATAAGGTGCAGGAGCTCCTTACTCTCTGAGCAGAGGACGAGATCAGCCGCCATATAACAGGGACAGGAAGTGATTGGTACTGTCACATTAATGCCGTTGTTGTTTTTTATAAAGTGCCGTCGACGTGTATGTTTTATGTTTATTTAAAGAAAAGGAGGCATAAAGAAGGGACTTTGTAGCGGCTCTGTGAGTCAGATTCACCCTTCGCTCCTCTACACCTCCAGCCTCGCGTCCAAATATGGTCACATCTGTCCCCAAAAAACCAAGATGGTGACAGCTGAAATCCCGAACTCGAGGCTTCAAAACAACTTTTCTTTGCAGTTTTTTAAAGCGAATTAGTCTCGTCGTGAATCTTTGGTCTGAACTTGGCATTAAAGGTTTCCTCGTTGCGTGGAAGCTCAGAGAGGTGTGATCCCATCCATATATGGTCACTTGTGGCTCCAAAAAACCAAGATGGCGGCGGAAATGCAGAACTCGAGGCTTCAAAATGGGAGTGTATAAAACCAATGGGTGACGTCACGTTGGCTACATCTATTATTTTGTACAGTCTGTGGTCCCTCACAGCTGTGAATGGTCGTGGTGAATGAAAGTGCTCGTGGTGCTTGTAGTTGATTGGTTGTGAATGCTGAAGCAGAACAACATCACAGAGCAACCTTAGAGACGGCGTCATGGAGTCCTGAGATAAAGATCAGTTCTGCACAGACGGGAGACGGCACATGTTCTCTATCCATCAACAGTAGAAGCTAAGAGTTTATTCTGTGAGACTGAGTGAAATTTTGCCCCCAACTTCCTGTTCAGGCCGGCACGGTGAACAGAGGCAGTGAGGTGATCGCGGCGGGGATGGTGGTCAACGACTGGTGCGCGTTCTGCGGCCTGGACACCACCAGCACCGAGCTGTCGGTCATCGAGAGCGTCTTCAGACTCAGCGACTCAGCACAGCCCTCCGCCATCGCCACCAGCATGAGAGACTCGCTCATCGACAGGTGACTAACACACACATCATCATCATCATCATCTTCACTCCAGTGTACGAGCTGTAAACATTATCTCACATATTCAGCTGAAGGAGTTCGTTTAATGAACTCAGAGTTAATTCGTAACAACCCAGATTTGATTTGACCCACATCTTACTGCTGAAATGATTGTAACACGCATCCTTCGCAACACGTGTGGGACAGACTGACTCATTAACACTCTCATCACACACAGCTCCTCACTTACACGCCAACACACACACACTGTATAAAATTACCGTCTGAGATGCTTTTCATCTTTCTCACAGCCTGAATAAGGTGTTTCTGCAGTTGTGTGATAGATACACACACACACATACACACACACTGGCTACCATCTGTTCATTTCGTAACTGCTCAGCGCTAGCAGCGTAGTTTAACTTAATTTGTGTCAGTACTACAGTAATGTTGCGTCACACTGAACGTCTCCTGGACGCCACATTTGTTGTTTCTGCAAGTTTACTGAAGAGGATTTTTTTATTGATTATAAAATTAGAGGTAAGACATTTATTGTCTGGTAGATGTATTCTTCCTCCTCCTCTTCTTCTTCTTAATCATGATGCTACAGCTGGTTAGCTTAGCTCAGCATAAAGACTGCAAACAGCCAGCCTGGCTCTGTCCAAAAGTATTCCACCATCCAGCACCTCTAAAGCTCACTGAGGAACATCCAGTCACATCCAGTTTGTTTATTCTGTGAGGAACCCTCAAAGATTTATCACCTGACTCAGCATATTTTCAGTTTTGGTTTTGATGTTCATGTGAATAAGAATCCAGCATCGGTGTATCGTCTGCCTCCCTGCACTCTCTGTGAAATTGATTCATTTTGAAGGACAGTTCATCTCCCAGTTTCCTCCCTACCCCTGATGTCCTAATTTGTTTGCCCCCTCAGTGCGGTTTGTTTGTGCAGGTGTGAACACACCAAAACAACCGTATCGAGACGTTCTTGAAGAGGTGGTCTCAGTCCGGTTCCAAAGGAACTCTGGTGCGGTTGGTTTGTGGTGAGAAGGTGTTCTGACCTGGATGTGAAGCAACTGCAGTCACATGACACATTGTTTGGGTTAAACATGAGCATGTTACAGTCCTGGAGGATTATTAATGTGCACCTCCTCCTGTACTGCCTTAATATGCACATTCAGCACATCCAATGCATCAAAACATTGTTTTCTAGTTGGAGCCGCGCCTCGTTTTCAAACTGTATGGTTTGACTAAAATGAACAATGACAGCAATATAGTCCACGATGAGCAGCGCTAAAATCAACCTGCGTAGTTGTCCCTCCATTGTGACATTAGAAAGTGTCACATTTATCTTGCAAGTGTACTCTTCTTCAACGTTTGCTTTACTTCCTGGATTTTTCCCACATGGAAATTCTGACCAATCAAGAGCAGCTTTCTCACACAAGGCGTTTGATCTGGTCCGCTTGTAAATGCTGCCGTGAGAACACCAACCAACTCTAGGCAATTATACAACTTTGGAACAACATGAGTCCCTGATTCGGACCAAAGGAGACCACTCTAGGTCAGACAGCAGCGTCACAGTAGGAACAGTGAGCGGTTAAATGTTGCTGCCCTGTGATCTCAACCATCCTCTCTCCTCTGCTCTGTTTCCATTAGCATGGCGTAAGTCACCTCTGCTGTCTTCACCGGTGAAGAGCTCCGCTGTGATTCACCTGGTCTCACATGAAGACAAGAAGCTGCTGGACCTCATTTCTCGACCTAAGAACACCTCCTCCGTCACAGTACACTTCACTGTCACACCTGCCGACATATTACAGTCATCATTTGTACCTTTTTTAAGAATTTAATCTTTCTAACTCTGAAAAGAAACATCCACCGACTCTCCTCTGATGTTGACTGCGACGGGTGGAGACGTGTGATGGTAGTTTGTTATTACTGTGCAGAAATATTGAGACAAGGCTGAGTTACACCCAAGTTAAGGAATCAGATATTTCAGCCTTTGTGGCACTGATTTGAATTTATTTTAACCTAACAGGGAGAAATTACATTTAATGTTTTCTCCCTGCTTAGTTAGATTAAAGTGGCCGAGGCTGTGATAAAATGAATTAAAAAATGTACTTAATTTCTGTGCCTGCATCATGAAAAAGTCACCATTAGAAAACAACTGAACTCTGAAGTAGCAGCCGTTTGTTCTGCATGTTATTCTGAAACCTTAACTGGGAGACAGTTGATTGCTTTTCACTTAAAGTCAGCCAGGAAACTGGTTTTGGTTTCTCACTGTGTCTCCTGCAGCTGTAAAGGATTCCCATCAACACACCTCACACCACCAACTGTATCACCAACATGTTTCTGATGCTTGAAGAATGTAAGTCACGGTTGCATCTGTCCATTTAAGTGTAGAAGGCAAAGATGAGACACTAATTTAAAAGTGAGGACGTTATTGAAGGTTTTAGAGTGATGCTTCGTCTGAATGTGCGCTTCAGCTTTTAAGGTCTGAAATCACTTGATTCTATAGTTTAGTCCGACAAACTGGTAACGCACAGCATGCAGTATGGAACACAGGTGGAGTGTGATGTGTCCGTGTTCTGGTTTGTAATGCTGACACAGGAAAAAAAGATGCAACGCATGTTTCCGTCAGACTGTATGAAATGAGATTCAGATACAAACTGCACCAGGTGTGACATTTCTTACTTGAGTCTTTGTGTAACAAATCAAAACCTGGTGAAGTGTAAACATGGTTGATATTTCTGAACGAACAGTCTCGTCTGTCTGTAAAATAAAATAAATCGCCCTCTTTTTATCTGTTTGTGTTCTTTTGTGTCACAGTGGGGTCAGAGTCAGGGGCCATACTGAGACACTCAGAGAGCTTCTAACTTAAACTAAAAGTTTTCAGTAAGGAGTCCAAGCTTTAGAGTGATTTCAGAAAGTTCTTCGGTGTGTGTGATGCATTCTTTTAACAGATGTGATTGGTTGTCCTTGAGTGAGCCTGTAAAGTGTGAGGACACCCAGTGGACATGAGATGGACTGTGACAGTGTTGTGATCATTTTATTTCTGGCGTTAAAGCGTTTGGTGGGAGATGTGTGCGAGTGATCACAAATATTCTCCCTGCACGATCTCATCTGTTGCATTTCATTAACTCACTGTCATGCAGTGTTTGGAGTATATTTCTCTGACCTCTTTGTGTTTCCACCATTTTCTCTCCTGAACCTGAAACCTCTTAAAGTCCTCCTCCCTGCTCCTAACAGTCACCTTAGGAGCTCTTTTAAGGTCTGAGATGTTCTGTGAATACTGTTTATCTTTACAAGGACCGAATGTAGTCTTAACTTTAAGGAGGAACTCTAAGAAAACGTCACATTTCTAAGAATTTTATTAGATTTTCGTTACTATGGGAAACTCTTAGCACTAGGCCCCAGATCAGATCAGAAGGACGGCAGTAGCTCTCTCACTATGGACTTGACTTGGGAACCAGAGAGTTGCTGGTGTCTCCCTACAGACCAAATATGGGGCTTGGACTGGTAGCTGGAGAGGTGCCAGTTTGAAGTTTGCTTTGGGGATTAAAAAGTGTATTTTCTTAGAATGGATTGCAGCATACAGATGTTGCAGTGCTTAAGGTTGTTAAATATTGTCAATAATGTGTGGAGACAATGTTGGAAAGTAACTGAGTACATTTACTAAAGTACTGTAATTAAGTTTTTCCATGTTATGCTCTTCTTTCAACTACATCTCAGGAGATACCGTACTTTTAATCATTTTATCAGAGGTGGAGGCAGCACTAACCTGAAATCATAATATCAAGTAAAAATGTTTTGTTTAAAAATAAAACAAGAAAAACTAACATGAAACATGTTTACATTCATGTATTGATTCTTTACTAAACTAAAGGCTCTGGAAACTTTATCCACCACATCCTAGAGCCTGCACTAATGTCTGCTGGTCTCTAGTGTCATCTACTGGTACATTGGAGACATAATTTAACCAACCAGTAATTTGGACCAACGCGTCCAACCTTGAAGCAGATGGGCTACAGCAGCAGAAGACCACACCAGGTGCCACTCCTGTCAGCTAACAACAGGAAACTGAGGCTACAATTCACACGGGTTTTCTCACCAAAACAGGACAATAGAAGATTGGAAAAACCACATTCAGATGGAAGCATGGATCCATCCTGCCTTGTATCAACGCTTCAGGCTGCTGCTGGTGGTGTAATGGTGTGGGGGAGATTTTCTTAGTACCAACTGAGCATGGTTTAAACACCACAGCCTACCTGAGTATTGTTGCTGAGCATGTCCATCCCTTTATGACCACAGTGTACCCATCTTCTGATGGCTACTTCCAGCAGGATAACGCACCATGTCACAAAGCTCACACCATCTCAAACATGACAATGAGTTCACTGTACTCCAATGGCCTCCACAGTCACCAGATCTCAGTCCAATAGAGCACCTTTGGGATGTGCTGGAACGGGAGATTCTCATCATGGATCAACTGTGTGATGTCATCATGTCAATATGGACCAACATCTCTGAGGAATGTTTCCAGCACCTTGTTGAGTCTGTGCCACCAAGAATTAAAAAGGGTCCAACCTGGTACTAGAAAGGTGTACCTAATAAAGTGGCTGGTGAGCATATGAAGCGCCTTAACTGCCTCATCAGTGCAAAACAGGAAAAAAGGCAAGAATAAATATTTTAAAGGCAACTTTTTTATTTATTGGCAAATGCTTTGAATAAGGTTGTAGCAATGCGTCTATATACACCCCTCCAAATAGTGACCATGTCAGAAAGCCTAAAGAAAAACACACTTTGTAATACAGCTCGATTATATGATCGTTTATACGCACACATTTTTGTTTGTTTGTTTGTTTCAAACATACACATACACTTATTTTCAGTTTTTGGTTTGGGAAACATCTAAAAAGACTTTTTCTATATTAAACAATACAATTATATCTATCGCGTAAAATCAATATACATTTATAAAAAAAAAAGTCAGAACATGCAAGGTCTGTAGTGCATCACAACCTTCTGTCTATAAAGTCTCATTAAACAAAGGCAGACAGACGAACATACAGGTAGAGAGCAGCAGTGCTCTGGAGAAGAGGAGCAGATACAAAAAGAAGAGATAATTGTTATATAGATACAGTAATTCCTAAAAAAATTCTATGCCAACTCTTTTTTATATTCGTATTAATTTATGTGCAAAAGAAGCTCATTCATTTCCGACATTAAATACATTTTATTATGTCTAATGCTTGAGTCTATGCTACC
Organism: Epinephelus lanceolatus; assembly: GCF_041903045.1. Classification (NCBI taxonomy): domain Eukaryota; kingdom Metazoa; phylum Chordata; class Actinopteri; order Perciformes; family Serranidae; genus Epinephelus; species Epinephelus lanceolatus. The sequence continues at coordinate 50,092,482 of NC_135734.1, read as the reverse complement.
ATGACACACGTGGTGTTCTTACAAGCTGTGTAACACGAGGCCGTGAGGGGACGCCGCCCTCGCAGGGGGAGACGTGATATCAAAGCGAGGCCTTATTTCACCTCGCCTCAGCTGAAAAGCTTTACTGGGATTTGATGACCTGCTGCCGAGGACGGGGCTGCGTCAGCTCTGCTCAGTATACAAAATGCAGTCGTTTTATTGGCGCTTCGCCGTCTGCGCTTGCCAGACAGAAATAAAACGGAAATAAAAATCACAGTGTGTTAAGACCAAAACATCATGTAATCCTCCCCGTGTGGAGACGGCGTCCCCTCCTGTGCTGCTGATCCAAACCAACAGTGTCAGTTTCAAGCGAGATAATTGCTCGTCTCCAAATATTGTCAGATTTAATATTCATCATGTTTTCTTTTGAGCACAATCCCTCTGAACCAAAAGTAAGCATCTAACTTCACGACTGTTGGGGCGGTGCACGTCTCATGTTTGCACAGACTAAAATCTACTGGATAGGCCTTTGAATCTGCTTCACCTGACTGGCTGTTTATGATGTTAAATGTGTGTGTGGTTAAATGACGAGGGGGGCGGGGTCTTGTGCAGGAAGACAGGTGAGTAGTGATGCTCTGGGTTTGTTGTGCTTACGGGGCAAAAACACATTAACTCCAGTGTGTTAGTTAACGTGCTGTTGACCTTGCTGACAGGACGTAGCAGCGTGTGATGCTAACTTCTCTTCTGACCGACCTGTTAGTTACATGACAGTAGCGTTGTAGTGTTGCGTTACCTGACATCACTGCTTGTGTCATTTAAAGTGTGTGACCCTGCGAGGGCGTGAGAGGGGATAAATATTGCACGTGTAAAATGCTAATAATTTATTACAGTCTTTTTTTTTTTTTTAGCCTGATTGTCAGCTACTCGGTAGCCAGTGGCGAGTTGGCAAGTTGAGCTTCAGGCTGACGGTACATGTATGATTCAAACAAACTAGCTACGTAACACAAAATAAACTACAGCTAAATATGTCAAACATAAGACGATAATTAAAAAACTAAAATGTGAGTTAAAAAAGTTAAAAAGGTAAAAATCACTACCGACCTATCTTCTAGTTTGTACTGCTGCTGCTGCGATGACGAGAATATAGACTGACACAGCAGACTGCTGCAGAGTTATGACCCTGGCTGTGCAGTGTTTTCACCCGGGTACATGTCAGAGGGTTTCAACTCTGAGCAGTGTCAGTGACTTCATCAACCCAGCTTCAAATTACATCCTGAACTCTGACCGGCTTGCAAGCGACTGCCTGGTTTCAAGTTTAGCTTGTCTAATACACATGTAGTTTTAAGGATGAAGAGTTTACTCGCAGATTCCAAACTCATTGGTTGGTTTGTCCCACCTTTTCAAAATAAGAGAACTCAGTCGGGGTGGGACCAAAAGAACATGAGGGAAAATCAAACTAGAAACACTTGGAGCTATCACAGGTATGATTCTAACTCTGAGGGCAGGAGAGACACACAGGATGTCCTCTGGCTTTTGTAGCTAGTGTTGTACTGACCAATATGAAGAGGGTGCTCGACTACGACAGAGAGAGGGACGAGGGGTGTCTGTACACGGACTGACGGGTGCTGCTACGTGGGCCTGCAATGCAACAAAGTGGAGAAAATCATGGAGTTTGGTGATTTCTGGTCGGTTGTGACACCATGTACCTCCTCTTTTCCCCTCACCCTCTCTCCCACCGTCCTCCCAGCACCTCAAGATGTCCCACTCTCCCTCCCCTCCCCCTCCCTAGCAGCCGAAGGTCTCCTGCGAGGCGTAGACCATGTAGAGGAAGCCGTCCTCGTCTCTCTCCTGCTCGTAGATCTCAGAGATGGGTGTGGACACTGACACCATACTGTGCTGGTTGACCAGCAGGAAGAAGGCCTGCGTGGGGTTCAGCTGCAGCCGACGCCTGTGTGGAGGGGCGGGAAGTAATAAGAGAGAAAGGAAGAGAGAAGTTAAGGAGGTATCATTGCAAGCTAGTGTTAGAGATGTTTTAAGAACTGATAGTTTGGTACCAAGCTGATGCCAAAATTCTGAAAACACAACCATACTCTCTTGTATTGTCGCTACCGAGTATGCAACTCTTCTGGACCTGACAGGGCAGCATGTACCCCAACAAGTGCTCTAGTCAACAGCTCCACTCAAGCACCATCTTATTTTTGTGATTCTTTGCAATTGGAGCGCCCCATGTTTATTTTATTTTTGCTGGAGGGATTGAGGACTTCCTGTGAGGTAACACAACACCTTCATCCTCGTGTCTCCTCCATGCATCTCTCATATCTCTGCTGACACCCAAAGAATGAAGAGGCAAGGAGCTGCGTTAGCCAAATATAAAGCACCTTGGTACTTTGTTGGTTGAGGAAGTGACTGTGTTAGTGACATGTCCGGGAACCAGTGGCCAATGAGTGAGCAAGGACAGAGAGGTTCTGACCAATGACGGAGCAGCAGGCAGGTGCTTTAATGTGTGCAAACAACACACACACTGGTCTTTAAACTCATGTGTACACCGACAGAGGAAACCTGCACATTCCTACATGTTCTTTCTAAAATATGATTGGAACTTATTAAACGTATAAAAGTAATCTGGAGCAGTGGATTAAGCTGCAGGAGGAGTTTGAGAAAACATTGTCACCAACATGGATTAAAACGGACCTCAGCCATGATGCTCCATGAAGGATGAAACTACAGCCACACAGTCTGCAGCAGGTGAGTGTTTGATGTTAACCACACTGACTTTGGGTCAAGCTTTGTTTTAAACTGCAGAGTTTCTGGGTACAGAGGTCTTTTCATTTTAGACCACTGCCTCCTACTTAAACAACCTAGCTGCCACCTGTCACTTAGTGTGCTTTCATTAATGTCCATTTATTCACCACCATCCATGTTTTAATGGTGAAAATGGAGGATATAGATGGATGAAAAGGTACGGTTTTACTCTAATTCCAGTAAATTAACGTTCATCACTGTCGGCTGCACTTACTGTTGGTGTTCCAGAAATTAAAGCTTATTTGACTATTGCTTCTTTTTTATGTTAAGATATTCTTGATAACAGCGTCACACAATGGAGTTTGTAAATGAAGGGACTTAACTTTAAGCAACAGACTCAAAAATGACAGGAACTACTGACTCTACAAGGTCCAGTCAAAAGAGACCTTTTCCATTATCAGCAGCCGAGACATACGCAGACTACAACCTCTCTTACAAGCTGCAGTTCTCATTTAATATTAGTACAGCAGCTAACTACTGTTTTCATTATTGATTGATCTGCCATTTATTGTCTTAATAATTTATCTAGAAACACTTATAAATATCCATTTAATTTTCCCACAGCACTCGTACGCGTCTTCAAACTGCATGTTTTGTCCGACAAACTACAAAAAACAAAAATATTCCATTTACAGTGATGAAAAAAAAAAAGAATAGCAACAAATCCTCACATCTGAGAAATAATTAGACAGCAAATATTTGGAAATGTGGGGAAAAAGTTCACTGTGGAGGTTAGGGCTGAATGATACAGCTTAAAAATAATATCATGATATTCTAGGGTTATACTGCGATACACGGTATATATCGCAGTATTCTGAAATCTCCAAAGTACTGTCGGCTACAAAAATCCAAAATTATTAAATGAGCTACAATAACAATTAAGTTAAACAAAGTAGCTATGGTTATAATTAAGCTAAATAAAATACTGTTGTAATTCAGTTAATTAATAAACAAATTGTTAAAATTAAATCAATTAAAGTAGAACCACTGGTGCTTTTATTTTGAAGCACCCAGCTGATCTTGGGCAGAAAATGTTGATTTGTTTTGCTGTGAACTTGAAGCTTCCGGTCAACAGTTGTTGTTCGCAGTTAGCATTAAGTTAAGCTGTTGCTGCTGCGCCTTTAAACATGAGGACTTATTCACTGAGTGCTGGAAACACACTAACAGCTCTCTAATTCATATATCTATGATGCGTGCACTAAATAATCGCGGTCTGGAGCCCTGTAGGTGCAAAGACACGCTTCCTCTGCTCACACATTAATTTTTTAAGTCAAACTCTCACTGCAGTGCCTTTTAAATCTGTAATGATTTATTCACTGTAAGCTGGAAACAAACTAACAGCTCGCTTGTCAATATATTAATAATATTTGCAAGTCACAGTGGTGCTCCATGGTCATGAAATGTGACTAAATAGTCACAGTCTGGAGCCCTGCAGGTACAAAGACACTCACTTCCTCTGCTCCTGCTATCACACAATGTATACCAGGTTTCACACGGAACCTGAACTTACCCTCACTTATTTACAGCACTGGCTCGATTCTATGTGTTGAGACTTGTATTAGTTGACTGAATGCAATGTCAGAATCAATGCAGTCACACATGTCCCTCTGCTCTCTCATTTCTATCTCACTTCTCTCATGCTTCACCTCCTCTGTCTCCTCTTTCCACCCCCAGCCTTCATTTTTGGGCCGATGCTCTTTGGTCCCAACCGTTCTCAGCTCTAGAAAGGGGATCCTTGCCCACTGTGCACAAATTGCAATTGGATAAATGAATGTCAGATTGACTTTTTATGGCTGATTTACATCCCCAAAATAAGTGCCTTTTATATTTCTGCCTCATCAGCATTTAAGACTGATAATGATCAACAATCCTGTCGACCCCCACAGATATATGGTGGTATTTCTGCACCGCAGGACAGTAAAATCTTAATTTATTGGCCCATTATTTTATGGCTGAATGTAAAGTGATTTTCACCCCTTTGGCTGTGAAGCAGCGTTGAGGACTGTAAACAAACTGGTCGACTGCAGCCTCAGCAAGCTGCCAAATACGCACACATATTTTATCTTACTCTGATGGTATGTAAAACACTGCCAGTGCACTCACTGCTGAGAGACAGCTCCAAATATATACGCACATACCAAACATACACCTCAATGAACTTAACCTACACTGGTATCCAGTTCAGCAACCTATAATAACCTGCAGTGTGTGTGTTTGTGTTAATGCTGGTGCAGTGACCTCATACAGCAGGTATGAGCTTTAGGATGTGTTTGTTTACCTGATGATCTTGACCAGCTCGCTCATGTTGACGTGGTCAGGCACCAGGAACTTGGTCTTGTCCAAAACGGGCAGCTGCTTCTCTCCCTTATATCTCTCAATGATCACCTGCAGCAGCCACAAAACAACCAGTCAGTCCGTCGTCCATGACAGTCATTGCAATCAGAGACGTGTGGAAATACATTATGCTATCTGTTTAAATGTCTTCACATGTAGCTGTTTGTTCTGTACATGCCAGAAGTAGCTGTAATTTAACAGGTCTGTGATGCTGAAACTAATAGTTGTTAACTTAAAATTGGAACAAGTCTTTAGCTTTGACTTATCATTATGAAATAAATGCTGATTGCACAGTGTAACAGCAAGAGAATAATGTCACCATCTGTGTTTAAATTAGTTCCCTGTGAGCCTTGCTTTCACTCTACAGTTCTGTCAGCCACCGGGTGTGATCTCACAGGAAAATGAAGGCTCAATTTACGGCACAAAGTAGGTGCATCAACCTTTGCGCAAACAAAACAGGAAGAGGACGGTGCTTTTGTTTTCCCAGGTTGCTAACAGTAGCTATCCTCAGTTACCAAAGAATATCAATTTAAGTTCTTGGCAGTTACTATTCCCAGAAGTGGAAATAGCGTATGGTGGAACAAATGAAGTAACCGTAGAAAACAAAATATGTTGTGTCCTGTGTCTATGCTGCTGGACTCTGAGGAAAATGGAAGGCAAGCTGGTTGTCTGTTTACACTTTAATGAACAGTTTGTAATTTTGGGAAATACACTTTTGGGACTGGTCAACATTAAGATATCATATAATTGTTGAGATATCAGACTATGTGTCGTCTTAGATTTTGGATACCGTTGTATCATGATATGGCATGACTTTTTTTTTCCTCATTTAAAAGGCTGAATTACAGTAAAGTGATGTGAATATATCAACTAAGCAGACTTTTTATTTGTTTTAACGCTTATCATATCATAATATTATTTTCAGGACATATGGCACAGCCCTATACAATGTCCTGTTTTAACGCTACAGCCAGCAGCCCGTTAGCTTAGCTTAGCTTAGCTTAAAAACAAAGAGTAAGGGGTTGTAAAATACAGCCATCTGGAGGACTGTACGACAAAGCTGGCTCATATTTTTCGCCTTTAGCTGGAGAGTGACAGGAAATAGGGGAAGAGACAGTCGGGATGGCCGCAAGTTGGAATCAACCTGGACCGCTGCTAACGCTTCAGCCAACATGGGGCGCATGCTCTACATGATGAGTTAGAGGACCTGCTCCAGAGCAGGGTAACCTCAGAGGTTCAGATTAGAGCCCTGCACGGGACTGTTTCCTTCATCCCGCTCCCGCCCGCTCCCGCTGAATTTCTGACCATTACCGCCCACAACCGCAACGTGTGTGTTCCACTCCCACCTGCTCCCGCAAAACTCTGAGAATTAATGCCTGCACAATAATAGAGATGCATTGATTCTGTGTCTTCTCCCGTCCCGCAGGATTTTATTAATAGGTTATTAATAAAGAGATTCATGGGGTTGTTTGTTTCATTTCCCTGGTCTGCATGTCTTTTGACGCACTGGTCAGGAATAGCGCTCCTATTTCGTTGTTTTCATTTAGTTTTTAATGAACTAAAGGCTGTTTCATGTTCTATTCTCCTCCTCTGTATTTTATTTATTTTTCTACCTTTATATAATCACGCAGTGATTGAGGTTAAGGTCTCTTTTCTAAGAGAGACCTGAATAAGAAACATTAATGAGATAAAGATAAATCCTATGCTCAATAACACTGGCATCATCACGCCTCTTTATGTAATTAACAAATAGCAACGAGAGTAGGCTGTGAGTGGCTCAAATAACACTAATAAATAACATAAAATAAACAAAGTTAACGAATGAAACGAACGAATTTAACAAATGAAGCACTTGGCCATAATATTGTTGCAGAGGAAGAGAATGTTGCTGACTGACTGCGGCCCCAATCCAGTGCGTCTCTCTTCCAAGATGCACCCACAGACACTAAAGGCCCGCTCTGAAGGCGCACTGATGCTGAAGATGAAACACGCCAGCTTTGAGAGCGCTGGGAAGTAGAGGGCTCAGTGCGCCTTCAGACCTTGTTTAAGCTTCTTTTCCACATCATTTGTTAACTCCATCCTGTCGCTATAGGCTACATCCCAATCCCGCAGTGTTTTTTTAGCCACCTGTTCCCGCCCGCAGCAAAGTTCAAACCGCCCGCTCCCACAAGATTTGCGTTGCAATGCAGCCCTCTAGTTCAGATCACAACCTGTCAACACCCTGACAAATAAAAAAAATATCCTGACATGGATTTAAGTCCAGAGTGAGTGTTTAAAAAAAAAGAGGAGGCCTATTTATTGCTGTAGGTCAGTAGAATAACATCATTATTCCAGGTTCTTGTTTCCCCAGGTTGAAAACAGGTACTACTACTTAACACATTTATACTCATGTTACAGTTTAGTGTCCTGTGCTGCCTTCAAACCTCTGTGGCTCCAGTGCTATGTGCAAAACATTAACGTACAGCCCTGCTATTCATTTTAATTTCATTTACATGTTGTGCAGCTGTTTGTTTTCCAACGGGTAGAAACATCCCCGTCTTTGCATTTTATTTTGATCACAGTCTGTTTTATAAACGTGCTTGTGAACCTATGTCAAGTATTATAAGTGTGTTGTCAGCTCATAAAGACAGAGTTCATTCCAGATTAAAGTCAGTGAGTAAAATCAAATCTGAATCTTAATTTACTGAATAGCAACACTGACTGATATTGGCTTATGCAGTTATTATTAGGCTGATGTATCATCACTGATAAACTGATCGAGCATTATTTGCATAAATCGTTCAGTTTTGTCGAATGATTCATTGACTTCACTTTTGTGTTGCTCTCTACTTTAAACTTCTGCCTCACACTCTGCCTTCTGCTTCCTGCGATCCAGTAACCACAGGTACATTTACATGCCAGTGCACACAGACACCTTAATATGGATCACACTCTGCACGCTGGTGCATTATAGAGAAATGAAGTGTGGTGCGTTGAAATCAGATGTGAACAGCAGCTTACAGGGATCTTGTTGGGGTGCTGATCACGGATCTGCTGGACCTCTTTGCACCGGTCAGCTGTGGGCAACAAAAGACACAATTCGTCAACAGCAAGCCTGACTTTACAATAGAGCATTTCTTTTAAACAGAGCTCCTAAATTATGCATCCAGGCTTGTTTGTTCTTTGTCCCAAAATAGAAATACAGTATGCCTTCATGGAGTGTTCTCTCTGGGTGTGCATACATTTCTCATTTTGAACTGAAATAGCCAAAATCAGCGAGGGAATCGCAGCTTTGTCACTGGTACAGAAATCATGTCACTATTTGTAGTCTTTTATTAAATTAAATCCAGTTTATTCGAAGCCCATTGTAGTCTGAATAGTCAATGCTAGAATAACACAGAAAGACATAACCACAACAGAAATAAAAAGTGTGAGCTGTGTGCCAAGCTGAGGGTCTGTAATAACCCTTCCCCTGGGACAAGACAAACAAAACAAGAAAATCTGTAAATAAGAAAAACACAGGGTTCCCACACAATTTATCAATGAATATTCAAAACTTTTCTATCATATTTTTATCCCGTTTCCATGACTTCATTTAAGTAGGCTACTTTAAAATAGGTGGGCCTGTATAGTGACACAGCTGCACATTAATACACTTACCAGGCATTTGCGTGAACTATTCTTAGGATTTAGGACTCATCCTGGGGCACTGTGATTCGTATCTTTTATGATTCTGAGTTGATTAACAGATGCCAAAAAATGTCTTTGCAATGATGTCAGAATAACGTTACATTGACTGAGCAACAAAGGCAGAGCTCAACTGTAATGGTAACTGTAACTTCGCCTAGCTTTGCAGCCTTTTTCCCTTTACTCCAGAACACACACACCAACTTGTTTTTTACAACAAAAAAAAAAAAATCATATTGAGTGATGTTGGTCACCAACTACACGTCCATTTTATTATTACAAGTAGCAGTTTACTGAAATCAATTATTTTAAAATATAACCTCAATGTAAAAGCTGCAAACTCTCTCACACTTTTCTCTATCTTTATTTTTTTTTTTCAAATAAGATTTAAAGAGAGTCTAACTCCTACTTTAAAAATAACTACAGCGTGTGTCTTTTCTTTTGTTATAACTATCCATATTCTTTGACCAGCTTCGTAGCACTGATGCAAACTGGTTTTGCTAAGTGTGTTTTGATTCTTTGTGTGTGGACTCAATTTACATAATACGCCACTTTGCATATAATTTGTGTGTGAACGTCGCCTTTTCCTCCTGCAGCTTTGCTCTCTTTCATTTTACAATCTTGTAACCACCTGACTATTTTACAACACACTGCTCTCGCTGATGTTAGGAGGAGCTCTATTCCAGAAAACATCAGTATTTTTTTCTTAACACTGGCAGGGTTCAAAGCTCAGATGGCATTGAGGGGCCACAGTGAAGCGTGAATGGTTCCTTTGTTTCAGGTCTAGGGATGTTTTTCTTCCCCAGCTAAGGGAAGGGTCGGTGCTAACTGCTACAATAAAAGTCTATTTAAACAAATCAAATCAGAAAGCTATCATAATTGAGGTATTGCACTGTCATTTCCTCCCTGGCTTTGCATCAAAACAGTCAATGTCCCACCCAATTCTTGAGAATCTGCCTCTTTAAAATAAACTGCCTTTAGGGCTGACTGTCGTCCCTGCTATCTTAAAAAGGGAGTATTATTCTTTGGGCCAAGACCCAGACAGGACCTTATGCTCCCTCATTCTGTGTCCTATGTTTGCTCCATACAGTATAATACACTTTGTTTGTTTGGTATCACTGTAAGTACGTCTGCGAACCTGCGTTAAGATATTACTCAAGTTACAGCGTTCCCACGCTCATGGAATTCCACCATTTCATTTTCCAGGCTGGGAGACGTCATGGAATTAATAAAATCCTTTTTAAGTTTTGAATGAGTCATGACATTATGCTGTGTGTAATGAACCTGTTTCTTTCGTGAATAACCTTCCATGTAATATGTAGCTAACAACAGATTAATTTTCTGCAGCTGGTGACATACCGTAGCTCTAATATGCATCCATTTGTGGTGTTTAGTTTACCATAACGTATGTTTCCGTTAGCTGGAATTATGTTTAAATAGAGTTAAAATAGAATATGTTTAAATAAGAAGAAAATAATGCAACAGTGTGATTTAATATGTAGGGTCATGGATCCCGAAGTCCCGCGATTTATCCTGGCTTCATATGAGACAAGGGAAAGATCGCTAGTTGCTAGGCTAATTTATACAATGTAAAATGCCATAGGCTGGCGCTAATAATGTTAGCATGTTGTATTTGCTTGGAAAACATGTTCAGTATAAGACAGTTGTTTTGTCTGTGAATGTTGTGAGCTGTAATGGAGCTGAATTATGTGCCGTTACCTTTGTTAAATGTTGCTGTTGTCCCTGGTTTTATATGAGAAAAGGAAAAGATCACTAGACGCTAGGCTAACTTATACAGTGTAAAATGCCATAGGCTTGTACTAATAACATTAGCATGTTGTATTTGTGGGGAAAATGTGTCCAGATAAAGACTAGTGTTTGTGAATGCTGCGAGTTATAGTGAAGCTGATTTATGTACTTGTGTTTGAAATTGTCTCTATTAAGCCATGTTTAATGTGTGTTTAATGTGTGTTTAATGTGTGTTTTGAATCAACTAAACTTTACAGCATTTAACACAGTCCTCCACCGCCAACTAGTGTTTTGGAGGTGTAACTGCAGAGTGACACAGACACACAATCGCATAAGTAAAAATAACGTGCAGATTTTTTTTCCCCACGACTAATCGATTAGTTGAAGATTATGTGCGACTTTAGTCGACCAAGAATTTCATATCAGGTTCCCTTCTTGAATGACGATTACAGATGACCGCCGTCTGCTGGTGTCAAGAGTTATTTCCTCTCACGCAGGTGCAGTACGTGCATGTTGGTTTGCCACTGGCTGTTGTCTTTGCAGTGTGTTCATGTGCAACTTGTATGTCAGGTGGCACAGCAGGGGGTCTTCTGCCTTGCTAGCTCTCTGAAGTCAGTTTGGTGTCTCTCAGCCTTTATTCCAACTCACTGGGAGCTGTTAATATCATCAACATCTGGATTTAAGTATACTACACAGTTGTATTTATATTATACCTGGAAATGTTATTATGGGTCCTTGAAAAGTGATCAAACAGTGTGTGAGAACCCTGTAGTTAACTCTAAATTAAGCTCAACAGTCCACCTGGTTAACTTGACATCTGTTCACTCTGGTAGAGGTATTTTATAGATATGCAATACCATAAAGTGGACAAAGTGACACAGAGTGTACCAGAAGACAAACAGCAGTGAACCACATGATAAATCTAGTCACTCTGAAATATGATTTTTAAACTATCTCTGGTGACAGTGAGGACTTTATAAGGAGGTTATAACCGAACACGACACAGTAAATTGAGTTTTTTCCCCTCGATCCACTGTGACACTGTAGCTTATCCCATACTTCTTTGTATAACAAGATTATGCAATGGACACAGCCTGGGCTCCTCCCTTCCCTGCACAGGGGCCGTCGTTTGGCATCAAATTACCACATAAATCACTGAACACGTGTACTGGGGTAATGTGTCAGCACAAGTTGTTTTCCTTTAGAGCAAACACTAAACCTTTACTGCCTGTGTAGTCAGGCTAGCTTAACCAGTTGTGTAAACGCTGGTGGTGGCAGGCCTTGGTAGCTTCAAGGCTCGCCAAGCTAATGTGACAGTGACCCAGATGGCCTTTAAACATTAGAAGCCAAAGAGATCAACCACAGGGTGGAAGACACTGTGTGCACAGCGTCGATGGGAATTAGTTAGATCTGACATGTTATTTTTCATCTTTCATTAGCAGTAAAAATCTGTCTGAAATGAGTCCTCTTTACACTTGAAGCCCTGAAGCTCACCATGTCGTTAACAATCAGAGCCGTGACACTGAGTTTTAACCAGCTGTGACACGTTTATAACGGCTACAATAACACAACATACAAGTGAACAACATGTAACTACACTTGTCAACAGACGGGGTAAGCTAGGTGGCTAGCAGGCCGGCTAACTACCTAGCTTATCCTGCTGTAAACCTTGGTGGTTTCTTACCAAATGTCCTCCTTTGTTTGAAGGGTCTGTCGGACGGCATCTCTGTCACAGTAATTACACAGTTGTTATCTAATGAATCTGCAGTTCAGCTGCTCCCAACGCGACTCGGCGACAAAGACTGGAGGGTTCTTCGGTTGAGTGTCTCCGGTCGTCTCTGCTCTCAGTCTGAAGCCAAAACAGCTCGAGGACAAACAAAGCAAGTAAACCGAGGCGCTGACGTCACCCGCTGGCTTTTAAAGGGGACGTTCACCAATTATTAACTCCGGAGCTTGTGTATTATTACACTGTTGTTATTATTATCACTGTCATTTAATCAGTGTCACCACTGAGCTGATGATTCTTTGAGTGTTATACCTACCTTTTTCTTTTCTAAATAATTCAGTGCTGTGTCTTTTGGTTCTGACAGGAAATGATGCAAGACTTAAGCCAGTAGTTGACATACAGGCTGTGTTTTTTGTTGTTGTAAAGTTCACAGTCTCATGACCCTCAGGCTGTTTGCTCCTTCACAGCTTCACAAATACACTAAACACGACTTTATTACCTTGATCCCTCGTGACTTTCTCTCGTTTTCTGGGAATTGGTTATAGTGTTGTACATCTTTTAGTAGGGATGGGTATCGTTAAGATTTTAACGGTACTACTACTCTTATCGATACCGCTTATCGATTCGGTATTTTAACGGTACTCTTGTTGATACTTTTTGAGGAAGAAAAAAACAAATTAAGAACATAAATTATGATACAATGACGCATAATTGACGGAGTTGGTGAGATAAATGTGCAAGATAACGTTTATCTTGTAAAAAACAAAAAAACAAAAAAAACAAACAAACGCGACTGCTCCAGTACCGATAGCAGAACCGTTAAGGTCAGAGCTTATCAATACTGTGGTCTTGGAGAATGTAGCCCCCGGGGCTCGTTCAGTACTGGAGTTCGGTACCCATCCCTATCTTTTAGTTTATGTCTATTTTGATACCAGTGTGTTGTTGTTGTTGTTGTTATTGATGAGGGGAAGTGTGGTTGTTTTTGTCTTTATGAGCTGCTGGACAACTGAATTTTCCTTCGGAGATATATAAAGTTATATTAAATATCTTACTATATAATGACGAAAACTCTGTGTGTGTGTTTGTTCCATGTTTTTCTCCTCACTGACTTGGTCAATCCATGTGAAATTTGGCACAGTGGTAGAGGGTCATGGGAGGATGCCAATGAAGCAATATTACATCAATTGGCCAAAGGGGGGCGCTATAGCAACCCATTGAAATTGCAAACTTTGAATGGGCATATCTCATGCCCCGTATGTCGTAGAGACATGAAACTTTGCACAGAGATGCCTCTCCTCATGAGGAACACATTTGCCTCAAGAACCCATAACTTCCGCTTATATAGATTTTCCGCCATTTTGAATTTTTTGAAAAACACTTCAAATGGATCTCTTCCTAGGAAGTTTGAGCGATCTGCATGAAACTGGGTGAACATAATCTAGGGACCAATATCTAAAGTTCCCTCTTGGCAAAAGTTGGAAAACTTACTAAAACTGAGCTTCTATAAGGCAATGAATATTGCGGAGGGCGTGGCTCATCACATAAAGGTGTATAACATCTCAAGGGTTTCACCCATCACCACGCAACTTTGTAGGCATATGACCACACATAATCTGAGGGGACCCCTCCATTATTGACCCCATCAAACAAAATGGGGGCGCTAGAGAGCTCATTTCTTATCTAGGCCTAACCGCCGTATGGATTTTTACTAAACTTGGTAGATATGTAGAACAGGACGCCTCAAGGTGACTGGAGAAATTTAACTCTAATTGGCAACTGGGTGGCGCTATAACAACAGAAAAATGCTTCAAAATGGCTAAAATGCGACCGATCGCTGTGGCTCCCCCTGTGGACCAATGTTGGTGTTATTTTCTAATGTTTGGTATGACTAAGTCATGGTATGGTATGCTGTACATAATCAAGGAAACTGTCAGTGTGTCATTCTGTCAGTCAGTCATTCTGTCTGTCCCACGTTTTTCTACTCACTGACGTGGTCAATCTATGTGAAACTGCACATAGGCATTGAGGATTGGCATAGGTAGAAGGTGACAAAGCTACCAATGGCTATGGACTAGTCATAGTATATTTAATATTATAGATAGAGAATGCCCTAGGAACGTGTCCTTAAACCAAGGACACTAATAAACGTTAAAGGCTCCTTGCCTAAAACCCAGAGATGAGTTAGCATTTTAGCACTCCCTTTTGTTCCCTGGTCTCAAAGTTAATGAGTTTTTTGAATGGATTTTTGGTTAGATGCCTAAATAAGGTCTGTGGCTAACACAAGCTGAAGAAGACTTCCATGCTTTGTTCTACAACATAAAATACGTCAGTAAATACTCCACTGAATTTTGAAGGTTCTTCGGGACTAATAAAAGGTGGCTGCTAACAAGTGGCTAAATGAGACTACAGAATGTCATCACGCTAACACGGCTTTACAGTCTTGTTAGGTGATGATAGGTCATGGAACTGTAATGTAGTTCGTTTATAGTCTATTTTATTATATTACAAACTGCTGCTGACTGTTTTTACACTGTGCACTTTACTTCACTTTACTTTGACCATTTGCACCACTCCGTATCTGCTGCTGTGGGTCATTTGCACTCCATGTACATCGCGTACATCCCATAGGCTGCTCAAACATGCACTTGATTGTACAGGTTTAGAGTATCTTCGACAGTGTCTTGTCTTTAAGTTATACTGTTTAGTTTTTTCTTTATTTTTACTTGTACATATTGTTTTTATTGTGTTATTATTATTCCAATTTAGCTTTCTTTTAGCTCTTTAACTGTATGACATTAATACTAGGTGAGAGGGAAACAGCATTCTCTGTCTGTCCAGTCCTGCACATACTGTATAGCAATTGACAATAAAAACCTATTGAACTTTGAACTTTGAACTTATGTTGGCTTTTACTTCTGCCGATTGCATGGAGGCTTCAGTTACCATAAAAAGTGGTGTACATTTGTGAAGATTATCTTGCTGAACAAACCATGTTAAACAATTGTTTGCCACAGAGCTTATTTTGGCAGTGATCAAATATCCAATGGAAAATTCCTATTAGTGTTTTAATGAGGGAACCAGTGCGACGCTAACTTCCGGTCAGCCTACAGAAAATTGTCCTCCCTGGGGCACTGTATTTGATATGATACCATCTGACAGGAACATAGCACCTACACACTGGGCCCTACACATACAGTGGGTACGGAAAGTATTCAGACCCCTTTAAATTTTTCACTCTTTGTTTCATTGCAGCCATTTGCTAAAATCAAAAAAGTTCATTTTATTCCTCATGAATGTACACTCAGCACCCCATCTTGACAGAAAAAAACAGAAATGTAGAAATTTTTGCAAATTTATTAAAAAAGAAAAACTGAAATATCACATGGTCATAAGTATTCAGACCCTTTGCTCAGTATTGAGTAGAAGCACCCTTTTGAGCTAGTACAGCCATGAGTCTTCTTGGGAATGATGCAACAAGTTTTTCACACCTGGATTTGGGGATCCTCTGCCATTCTTCCTTGCAGATCCTCTCCAGTTCTGTCAGGTTGGATGGTGAACGTTGGTGGACAGCCATTTTCAGGTCTCTCCAGAGATGCTCAATTGGGTTTAGGTCAGGGCTCTGGCTGGGCCAGTCAAGAATGGTCACAGAGTTGTTCCGAAGCCACTCCTTTGTCATTTTAGCTGTGTGCTTAGGGTCATTGTCTTGTTGGAAGGTGAACCTTCGGCCCAGTCTGAGGTCCTGAGCACTCTGGAAGAGGTTTTCTTCCAGGATATCTCTGTACTTGGCCGCATTCATCTTTCCTTCAATTGCAACCAGTCGTCCTGTCCCTGCAGCTGAAAAACACCCCCATAGCATGATGCTGCCACCACCATGTTTCACTGTTGGGACTGTATTGGGCAGGTGATGAGCAGTGCCTGGTTTTCTCCACACATACCGCTTAGAATTAACGCCAAAAAGTTCAGTCTTGGTCTCATCAGACCAGAGAATCTTATTTCTCATAGTCTGGGAGTCCTTCATGTGTTTTTTGGCAAACTCTATGCGGGCTTTCATATGTCTTGCACTGAGGAGAGGCTTCCGTCGGGCCACTCTGCCATAAAGCCCCGACTGGTGGAGGGCTGCGGTGATAGTTGACTTTGTGGAACTTTCTCCCATCTCCCTACTGCATCTCTGGAGTTCAGCCACAGTGATCTTTGGGTTCTTCTTTACCTCTCTCACCAAGGCTCTTCTCCCACGATTGCTCAGTTTGGCTGGACGGCCAGGTCTAGGAAGAGTTCTGGTCGTCCCAAACTTCTTCCATTTAAGGATTATGGAGGCCACTGTGCTCTTAGGAACCTTGAGTGCTGCAGAAATTCTTTTGTAACCTTGGCCAGATCTGTGCCTTGCCACAATTCTGTCTCTGAGCTCCTTGGGCAGTTCCTTCGACCTCATGATTCTCATTTGCTCTGACATGCACTGTGAGCTGTAAGGTCTTATATAGACAGGTGTGTGCCTTTCCTAATCAAGTCCAATCAGTTTAATTAAACACAGCTGGACTCCAATGAAGGAGCAGAACCATCTCAAGGAGGATCAGAAAAAATGGACAGCATGTGAGTTAAATATGGGTGTCACAGCAAAGGGTCTGAATACTTATGACCATGTGATATTTCAGTTTTTCTTTTTTAATAAATTTGCAAAAATTTCTACATTTCTGTTTTTTTCTGTCAAAATGGGGTGCTGAGTGTACATTCATGAGGAATAAAATGAACTTTTTTGATTTTAGCAAATGGCTGCAATGAAACAAAGAGTGAAAAATTTAAAGGGGTCTGAATACTTTCCGTACCCACTGTAAGCCTTCTCTGTGGGCCCCCTGCTCGTCCCCTCTTGATCCATCTCTCTCTCAGGCACATTTTGAATTTTTTTGATTTTTGTTTTTAAATGCTGGTAATAAAAAAGCCAGCGGTCAGAATTCTGAGGATTATGAGGTTTATTTCCTCTTCATGGACACCACCTTCAAAATTACACTTGAAGAAAAACAAGGTCTTTCTTACAATTTCAAAGATAAAAAGAAAATCGTTGACCTCCAGGGCTGACACTCTGCAACAGACTGGTCACCACACAGTAACCTGTCACAAATCTTTATCTCCTTGAATCATGACTTGCCCTCGCAGCTGTGGAATGCCATTTTCTGCTTCCATCATGACACCGGTCTCATGGTTGAGTGCAGTCGCTAGCATGTAGCCTGGGCTGGACTGGAGATCCAAACTTAACTGTGGCTTTGAGAGCACTTGTTTGCACTCCCTCTCATATGATTAACTTCTGATCTAATTTGCAAACAAAGACCACTGGTTCTGACTTTATTTTGTAGTGACAAAGTAACGAAAATGCAGGACACACAAAAACACAGATAATGACTGTGTGTGGTCACTCTACAAACTCCCCATTCTAAATAATTCTAAATTCTTCTCAGCTTGATGTTAAATTATTTATGTAAAGCTGCACTTATTTAGATTTTCACATCAACAAAAAGATTATGCAATGTGAAAGGGGTTAACCAGCGTCAGCACACCGGCAGAGAACAATCACCTGACTCTACAGTTCCTCTCTGCTTTATAGTTTTAGCCTCTTTCTGCTTATTTTGGTTTTATTTGGTAAAAGAGAATGAATACTGTACTTACATTCATCATGAAGCTAAAAACATGACCTCAAACATCGCTCTCTTTGCCAAAGGTATTAAAAACAGTTTCCTAACACTATCGCCAAGACAAAAAGAGACTTTCGAAAAGTCATGGAATTTCACAGTCACTTTTTCCAGGCCTAAAAAAGGTCATGTAATTAGTCTCAACATCATTTAAGGTTTTGGAAAAGTCTTGGAATTTTGTTGTGCATAACGAAATTGTTACAGTAATCTTCCATGTAATGTAACATAACGGCAAATTAATTTTCTGAATCTGTCGACTTTACGTAGCCACAATACACATTTATGTGTCACAATGTTTAGTTTACCGACGGTACGTTCATCCTTTTCTGCCAGGGTTCATCTCTCTCTTCATGTATGCCCGCTAGCTGAAATTATTATTGAATCGAGTTTTGATTGGAGGATTTGATTTGTTAAAAAAACAAGCTGGGCAAGAAAAAACAATTATGGGTGCGTACATGTGTGGGAACTGAAATTGACATTATCACCATATGAAGTTGTCTTGGCGATAGTGTTAGGAAACTGTTTTTAATACCTTTGGCAAAGAGAGCGATGTTTGAGGTCATGTTTTTAGCTTCATGATGAATGTAAGTACAGTATTCATTCTCTTTTACCAAATAAAACCAAAATAAGCAGAAAGAGGCTAAAACTATAAAGCAGAGAGGAACTGTAGAGTCAGGTGATTGTTCTCTGCCGGTGTGCTGACGCTGGTTAACCCCTTTCACATTGCATAATCTTTTTGTTGATGTGAAAATCTAAATAAGTGCAGCTTTACATAAATAATTTAACATCAAGCTGAGAAGAATTTAGAATTATTTAGAATGGGGAGTTTGTAGAGTGACCACACACAGTCATTATCTGTGTTTTTGTGTGTCCTGCATTTTCGTTACTTTGTCACTACAAAATAAAGTCAGAACCAGTGGTCTTTGTTTGCAAATTAGATCAGAAGTTAATCATATGAGAGGGAGTGCAAACAAGTGCTCTCAAAGCCACAGTTAAGTTTGGATCTCCAGTCCAGCCCAGGCTACATGCTAGCGACTGCACTCAACCATGAGACCGGTGTCATGATGGAAGCAGAAAATGGCATTCCACAGCTGCGAGGGCAAGTCATGATTCAAGGAGATAAAGATTTGTGACAGGTTACTGTGTGGTGACCAGTCTGTTGCAGAGTGTCAGCCCTGGAGGTCAACGATTTTCTTTTTATCTTTGAAATTGTAAGAAAGACCTTGTTTTTCTTCAAGTGTAATTTTGAAGGTGGTGTCCATGAAGAGGAAATAAACCTCATAATCCTCAGAATTCTGACCGCTGGCTTTTTTATTACCAGCATTTAAAAACAAAAATCAAAAAAATTCAAAATGTGCCTGAGAGAGAGATGGATCAAGAGGGGACGAGCAGGGGGCCCACAGAGAAGGCTTACAGTGGGTACGGAAAGTATTCAGACCCCTTTAAATTTTTCACTCTTTGTTTCATTGCAGCCATTTGCTAAAATCAAAAAAGTTCATTTTATTCCTCATGAATGTACACTCAGCACCCCATCTTGACAGAAAAAAACAGAAATGTAGAAATTTTTGCAAATTTATTAAAAAAGAAAAACTGAAATATCACATGGTCATAAGTATTCAGACCCTTTGCTGTGACACCCATATTTAACTCACATGCTGTCCATTTTTTCTGATCCTCCTTGAGATGGTTCTGCTCCTTCATTGGAGTCCAGCTGTGTTTAATTAAACTGATTGGACTTGATTAGGAAAGGCACACACCTGTCTATATAAGACCTTACAGCTCACAGTGCATGTCAGAGCAAATGAGAATCATGAGGTCGAAGGAACTGCCCAAGGAGCTCAGAGACAGAATTGTGGCAAGGCACAGATCTGGCCAAGGTTACAAAACATTAAATGATGATGACTAATTCCAGACTTTTGCAGGCCTGGAAAATGTGGCCGTGAAATTCCGTGACTATTCTAGGTTTTCCATGACCATTGGAAACATGAGTGTCTGGCAGATCTTTAAAAATACTTGAGTCTGGTGTCAAACTAGTGAAATCAACGGCTTGTTAGCGTCTCCCTGAAACTGTTAACATGACTGTGATTTATACAGAGCACACGACAACACAAGGTCATTTTGACTTGTTTTTATTTTCATAATTTGTCAAAAATAACCATCAGAAACTTGACATGGTCGAGCAGAGAAGTATTCGTAGTGTTGTTCGCTGCTCACCAGTGAAATACTGTACTTCAGCGTCTGTAGCCAACAAGACAATAAATAACAATCCCAAATTTTCCATGAAGGTTGAACTGAAATCATCCTCAGAGTTTAAGATGTGCTGTGGTCTTTCTCTCTCTGTTACACTGTGCAGGCATGTACACACCGGTCCAGTTTAAAGTTTCCTACTTCTGTCAGAGGTCTTTTAGCAGGTGAGCAGTTTTCACCATGAGCTAAAACACCTTTAAACTAAACACAGTGACAAAACATACAGTGTGCGAAGAGTGGAGGCTGAACTGGAATGCTAAAACATGGAAAAAGAAATGTGCCTGCAGAGCAGTTTCATCCACTTTCAAATCCTGTCGTTACTTCCTGGTATAGCAAGTGCATAAAAGCTTCCTTTAAACAGGTTCTTTTGATTTAGCGAGACAAAGAAAATGTTTGGCTGTTTTAAATATAAAAGACAAAAGAAGAGAGTAATGAGTCGGACAGCAGCTGCTTCTTCTCAGTCCGACGGGTTCTGAATGACGATCAAGAAATAATCCTTATCTGTGAAGAAAGAAGGGAAATAGTTAAATGTTAAATAATAACAAACGTAGACACAGTTTAGGATCTTAATTGCAAATAGGGTTTGGTATCGTGAACATTTTTTATACGATATCTGATGTCTGACACTGAGGAATTCTTCTTTCTTTTTAGCATCAGTGTGATTTTAAACGCCCTGACACACCAAACTGACAGTCGGCCATCAGTGAGTGTCTGTGGCCCTCGTCGGTGTGTCCTGCGTTTATGGGTTTTTTGTTTGTATGTTGAATCAGCATCAGTGGAGCCCGTCTGTGAACGCATCTGTGAGGTCCCCAAACCAGACCCCTTCCTCCTCCCGGCTGGTTGGATGTGCTGCCAAATTCATGGACACGACATGGGAGGCGGCTTATGTTGGTGAAATGTACAGTAAGTCCAAGGGCAACAGCTGTGGTGGACATTCCTGCAGTCAGGATGCCGAGGACACACTCCCTGTTGTGTGATCAAACTGCACAAGTCAGAGTGTTCTTTTATTGTGACCTTCCCCAAAACACACCTGTGTAGTAATGATGCTGTTTAATCAGCATGTTGATATGTCACACCTGTCAGGAGGATGGATCATTAACACAGATTTAAACTAATTTGGGTCTTGGATTTTTAACTTAACCTGTGAAATTTGGGAGCAAAAACAAAAGTGTTGCATTTAAACTGCTGTGCAGCATATTTTGCTCGAGACACATTTTGGTTCGTCGTTTCACAAAAAGTTGGATACCCAGCCCTACATGCAAAGATAAAAATTATGAGGTCAGATACAAAGTAAAGGTTTTAAAATAATCTACAACAGTAAATCAGATTATTCTCACTGTATTATCAGATTATGAAACACCCAAAGTGCTCAGAGAAGCTTCATTATGAGCTGCATCATAAAGAGCCAGAGTGTGGTGAACTGCAATGCAGAGGCTGTAAACTGGACGTCATGATTTTAAGAGGGCAGAGAGAGTCTTTAATCAGAGAGTTTGTCTGATGCAATCAACTAGAACAGCTCGCGTGGTGGAATAAGTTTTACTGCCAACAGCTGACGACCAGAAAATACTGCTGATTGTTTTGTTACATTTGACCAACGCCTTTGTCTGAACTGGATTTGCCCTCTAAGACTCACAAATGAAACACCTTTAACAGTCTCTGTGTTGCTTTGTGTTTAGTTCAGACTTCTGTAACCTGCACTGCAGCGTTAGGCAGACACTCTTAATTTCATGCAACCAGAAAATTCTTGCAAGATGTTTGTTGCTCTGAATTTCTCCCAGTTTTGATTACAAATATAACAGGCACCTGTTTTACATAAAGAATCAGATGTTTTCTTAAATAATTGGTTTCATTTCTTTTCTCCAGCTCTCTTAAAACAGTGCAGACACACACTTCAAAATCCTTTCCTGAAGCATTTTAATGTGAGAGATGGAGGACAAAATCCACAGTCCTCCTAATTTGTAAAAATGTATTGTAATGTTGAGCTGAAGCTAACATGAGGAGGAGGGCTATAACTCTGCATGCTTGTTGTGAAAGAACAGACGAAGGTCAGGATGTATTTGTATTTGTTAATCCAAAAAACAGATTTCACAGGTTGTTGTTTTTTGAGGAATGTGGCCCTCTATGTGTCCAAACATTTTATATCTAGTTTTGTGGCAGCTGTAACGCAGGTGATGAAGGGAGTCGGCCATTAATCAGAGGGTTGGTGGTTCAGTCCCCTGTCTGCATGTTGAATTGTCTTTGAGCAAGACATTGAAGAAGTCTGTTTCCCCCCCTCTCACCTGGAGCGATCATGATCTCGTTCTTCTTGGAGCGGACACGGAGGAAGGTGAGGTCGTTCTGGGGGTCGATGTCTCGTACAGTGCTCCTGGCCTTCATCATCAGCTGGTGGATCAGCCCTGCGTACTGCACCGTGCTGGCGTTGTCCAGAGTCGTCTTGATGGGGATACCTGAGGGAAATTGGTTCATTCAACGTCATGTGAATTTTATTGACTGAATCTGTCTGTGATAATTACCAAGAGACAAATACATTTTCTTATCAGTGTTCAATTAGCTCTAATTCAACATCAGTGTAATGTCAGCGTGGCAGGGCACTCTAGAGGGCACTGCAACATGTTTTATCTCCCAAACAGAATCTGTATGGCTCATAGAGTGACTACTGACTATAGAGTGAGGCTATTTCCAAAGGAGTTGGTTAGTGAAAGGCACTATTTAACGATCCAGCCAGGTTGAAAAAGAGCCACCTTTATGGGGAAATAATAAGAGTAAGTATTTAATGGTTTTACCTTCTGCATTGGCGATGATGATTCCCTGCACTCCATTTTGGCTCTGGATTCTCTTCAGAGTTTCTTCTACTTCAGCCTGGGAAATGGGAACATGAGTAAGGAGGATTTCATTTAGATACTGAGGTGACTGAAACCCTACAGGTCATTACAAAAACAACAGCACCAACACTGGTCCGAATCCTGCCAAAAGCCAACCGGAAACAACGCGGCTAACAGTGCCAACATCTGAAGCAAGCTGCGCATCAGAGTGGGTGCTGCTGGAAAAAACGTTCTCAGAAGCCATGCAATAGTTCCACGTTTTATGTCCATAACAAGGCTGCTGAAGGTGCTGCTGCCTGACTTCATCCTTGATGAAGGGCACTCCCTTTCCCCACTCCCAGCCCTCCACGGTGAAATACAGCCCGTAAGCCATTGCCAGGGTTTGGCGCTCATGAGAAATCAACTCCAGCTGTGCATGGTTGAAGATGGGCGCCATCTTGATGAGGACACAAAGGTGAGGCCCATAGTGAAATCGGAGAATGTCTGGTGAGCAACAGGGTTGCCGTCCTGGCAGCTGCTGAGGCGAACAGGCCGGGCAGGTCGTCCAGTGGGTAGGCCGAGTTATCACACTACTACCACACGCTAGTGTGGAGGAAACAATGCGGAGGGCAATGTCCCTGCCACAGCAGCCACGGGTTCAATTCCAGCCTGCGGCCCTGTGCTGCATGTCATCCCCTCTGAGTGACTCAGGAGCTGCAAGACTTGCTGGCAGACATGACAAAGTACTTTTTTTCTTTTTCCTTTTGCGACACCGATATGAATTTGTGAATCCTGTGATGGTGAAGGCATGGCCCGCCTTCCTCTGCATCTGATTGGCTTATGCTGACATTTTCACCCTAACCCCACTCCTCTTTTCTAAACCTAACCAGTTACCAACAAAGGCAATAAGTACCAGCCAATCATAGGGAGCATTGGGCGTTTCATTCCTTTGCAATCCTAGGGTTCACAGATCAGCCCACAACAACTTTTTACTATCATGCCAGAAAAACTGCTCATTAACACACATAACATTAAACATTTGTCATAAAAGGACGTTTTTCTCGCTATAACAAGATTTTTTTGACATTATTACAGAATACAAACTGGGAGATAGCTAGCCAGGATGCCATATTTACATGTTTAAATGGCCTTGAAGATACAACAAAAGATAATTTATCTTAGCGATAAATCTGTTAAACAGCTGCTGCTTTATCTAAAATAAACTATTTCCACATGATTACATAAATATTGGTTCTGATTGATCTGTAGCACTACAGCAAACATTATGTTTATGAATGAACTGGTTTTAACAGCTGCTTTCTGTGTTGGACACCAGTGAAATGCTAAAATGTTCTTAAGTGTATGAACATGGTGCTCGTGTCTTTAAGACATAGCTGGCTGCATGCTGTCAGAGTTTCAGGGTATGTGATGATGTTACTGTGTACAGACGGTGGTGCACTGACTGTCTGTTCTTGTTTATTTTCCCACAATGGAGCGAGTTTGAATCCCGTTAAAATCCTCCATTTTTGAAATGTTAAAGGGCAGAATAGTTCTTTAACATGAAACGTTTATTTTAATAGGCTCCAAAGACGAAAAAGTGTATTTAGAACAATTATTTAACATATAAATTTACAGGAAAAGCAACTTGCTCTCTTTTTATTTTCAACATATTCCATCACAACAAGTTGTTTCCTTGAACAAGATCCCAAAGATGAATCGGGTGGCTGTGTTTTGATACTCTCATGAAAAAGTGAACAAAGAGGCATTCATGAGGACAGCTACATATTCTTTTCCTGCTTGAAAACAGCTGTTGTCACTATGACAACCAGAAACGGCTTTAAGTTGAGAGTTAACATGATCAGAAACACCGGACCGCCTACCACAACAAACAACAGAGAAGCTCGGGTTATAACACACACACACACACACACACACACACACACAAATCAGCTGACACTTGGGGCCGCTTCAAAGACCATCGATCGCTCCAGTTATAATTTAGTTTGTAAACATGGCCCAGATCAACATATATACGTCGCGTCAGTTGATTTCTCTGTCTGTGCTGGACACAGGGGGCACAGACAGGACAAACCGCTGCTCTAAAACACCCTACAGAAAGCTAACTGACTAACGTTGCTACTCTGACAACGCCCGACTAGCATAGTAAGCTAGCCGCGGTTAGCATCTTCAAACCCCCCTCATACAACTACACATTCACAACGGTCACCACAGAAAAATAAATATGTTTATAAAACACACGCAGAGGCAGCCATCGTTTCCTACCATGTTAACTTTGTGAGGAGAGATTTGTATCTCCGAGCTCAGAAGAACAACAGCTAACAGCTCAGTCCGGTTGCTGGGAGAAGACAACTGACGTAAACTTCCGGGTCAACTGCCGCAATGCTGCGTTCGCGGTCCAAGGAAAAGTGGGAGACATGGGTGTCGTATGAAAAGACGCAAACTCGGTTAAAATCCCGACGTTTCACCTCCAAATGCGTTTTGTGTAACAACCAGAGGTGAAGGAAGAATTCAGATCCTTTGTTTTACTGGTTACGGGTTTTACTGGTTTTATTGGTTTTAATGGTTTTAATTATTTTAATTATTTTATCTCTTTTATCTTTTAGCGGTCCATTTCTGCCCTCAACTCTTATTTTATTCTTACTCTTATGGTTTTATCTTTTGTAATTTTATACTGTTTTAAACTAGTTTTACTTTTCTGTGAAACACATTGTGCTTCCACCTGGAATGAAATGTGCTATATAAATAAAGTCTTGCTTGCTTGCTTTAAGTTAAAGTACCAACACCACACTGGAACAATCTACTGTTGTAGACCATTAAAAGTAAAAGTGCTGCTTTCAAAATGTCACTTGTCACTTTAAAACGTAGCAAGTAGTAGTAGTAGTATACATTAGTAGATTATTGTTTCTAATGAGTGGCATTAGGTAGTTACAGCAGGCCCCGGTGCACACTATAACAGGCCCTAAGGCATGCTGGTTACTTGTTATGTGCCTGAACTAGCTACCATATAATCTGATCATCACACCATCAAATAGAGACTTGACACTGAATAACACCAACATACGTATCACCCAGCAATTATCATCTCATATGTACAGTATATGTATAAGACAAGAGTTACTCATTTAATTGAATAGTTTATTAAACCTTATTTATAGTTTTTGCAGCATAAGCACATATGTTATATTTTAGAACATTTTGTTACATAACATAACATACATAATCATAAAACCACGATGGAGATGGGTTTGCCTTCTCAAAGCCATATAAAGTGCATGACATCATTTTGAATTTAATGTTAGTTTTTCTTTGAACACAGGCATATTCTTTGGAGGCTATTTGAATTACTCACAAGGGCTCATTTCCTGCCTAACAACTCTCTGGGTCCCTTCACCTCTCGGGGCCCCAGTGCAACTGCCCTGCCTGCAGTGTCTATATTCACACCCCTGTTTCTAATGCAGTACTGTAATTGTAAAAGCAGGATTTCATTGTTGTAGTCTGCTGAGACGGAGCTAGTTTCGTATCAAACTGCAACTAACAATTATTTTCATTATGGATTATTTTCTCCATTATTTGATTTGGCTGTTTTGTAGGAATTCTAAAGGATTATCAAAATAGTTGTTCATTACTCGTCTGTCAGTCGACTAATTGTTTCTTATGTACTTGCATAAAAACGTTTTGTTGTTTAACTTAAAACAACATTATAGCTTTTAAGATCTTTATAAGTTTTGCATGCAAAAATCTTAATCTGTAACTGTAATGTGTCAGTAACTAAAGCTGTCAGATACATGAAGGAAAAGGTACAATATTGACCTCTAACATGGAGTCGCAGTGGAAAGCAGCATGAAAAGAAAGAACTCAAGTAAAGAACAAGTAACTCAAATCTGTATGTAAGAATAATACTTGAGTAAGACTTACTGTTTTACATTTCATCAGGACACGTGGATGAATGATGGAATTTTAACAGTTCCCCACTCATTACATAAGATTTGTTCACATATTCCAAATTCCTGTTAAACAAAAAAATGAGTCATTCTGGGTTTTTGGGTTTTTTTTTTGTTGTTGTTTTTTTGAGTGAAAAAGTAATAGACAAGAATATGTTTATGTTCTCAGCTGTTTCTGTTAAACAAGAAATTAGAAAATGATCGAATGTCCAGAGAAACGTTTCATAAGACGGCTGCAAGTTCTCAAAGCCTCGTTTTATTTATTTAATTTTAGTGAAGGAGGTCTGAATGTAAACAATGTGGGCGCGGCCAGCAGCGTTAAGTGTGACACAAACAGCCGAGCCAGGACCGGAAGTCCAGAGCTGTTTCCTTCAAAATAAAGCAGGGGGAACACAGTAGGTCCAAGCACAAAAGGAGGAGTAGGGGAGTTTTACTGAAAGTGAATATAATTAAATATGAACTCGACTCACAGTAAGAGGGTTACCGGTTTAATCTGGAGCCTCCAGAGATCGCCCTATAGAGCTGATACAAAGTCCTCTCGTTATACCTGGGTGTAGATGCTCTCTGTGTGTCAGCCGTGTGATAGTCTGGTGGCCTGTCCAGGGTGGACTCTGCCTCTTGCCCACTGTCAGCTGGGATAGGCTCCAGCCCCCCGAAGTTGTTGAAATCCGACGCTTGGGCAGTGACTGCGGTGTCAGAAACAAATGAAAAAAGGCTTCCTGTAATGTTGGCATGAAACGCGACCTGTTGGCGTTGTAGTTTAGGGCGTCCAGTGGCTTCAGGGGGAAACGTGGGTGGACAAGGATGAAAGTTAAGGCGGCGAAAGTCCAACTGGTGCAGACAAGAGGGGTGATAGATGGGTCCAACAAATACAACTTTCACCGAAAGATTCTAAAGCCAAACTCTGTTACATTTTCCTAAATCTAATCACATGCTTTTTTTGCCCAAACTTAACCATGTGTTTTTGTTGTTGAGGGACAACAAATATCAATTGGCGATGTCATACCAACGTAGTGCTTTTATTTTGAAGGAGACTGTATGCAAACTGTACATTTCCTGTGAAAACAGAAGTGTATTTTGAAAACAGACAATGCATGTAACAGGCTGAAGTTGACACGGCGTCCCAGAATGCCAACAACCAACACACCCAGGGTACCTTGGACGCCATATGTGGACGTGGAAAGTCCATGACCAAACGTGGACATGTGACAAGGTCACAGTGAGGATGTGTTGGTTTGCATCAGTTATAATAATTAGGTAATATAATGTGTAATAATCTCACACTCTGACTGGGGTCATTCTTCATAAGTAGGTTTATTTCTACCTTTGATGGCCTGTTTTTAGTCAATAACACTTCTGTGCTTTTAATTTACAGGATAGGCTCAATTTTTTAAGTTTGTCTTAAAACATAATTCAGACACTTTAATGTTTGTCTGACTGTAGAAATTCCCTGCGTTCATACTGACTGTTTAAAGACCCTTCATAAAACAATTTTAATGTCAGTGATGGAGTCAAAATACACAATCCTTGTTTTGTGCAAAAAATACACTTTAATGATTATTCTGAGGCGTCAGACGGATGTTTTCCAAATTTAGGGTTTTATTAGAACAAAATTCTTAATTCATATTTGTGTTAAGCCGCTTTTCCTTAACTGCAGCTGGAGGGAAACACTGTCTGTGGAAACACAAAGACGGGGATTATATTACGGAAAGACTATAAAATTTGAAATATATCCACTTCACTTGTCTCTGACTGATTTGTTAAGCTTCATATCAGATTCAGATAAAGTTTGGAATATATTCTTGCTCAGGACTGCTGGTGTCCTCAAAAAGGCAAACCTCATCTCCATCATGGTTTTCTGTTTTTGTAAAACAGTATCAACCTAAAACAAAGTTATCTGCTTATTCTACATAAACGATGATAAACTGTACTTTAACTATAAAAATTATTGAGTAAACTAATGCATTCCTAATTTGTATTTGTTGTCATCTACAGATATGTAATGATGATTGCTGGGTAATATGTATGTGAATGTTGTCTTATATCAATATCACCCACCACACAAAGCGTTCTGCCTGCTGCCGTCTGGCAAACAGAACCTCAGCATCTGGTCTGACACCACAAGCCTCTGGGACAGCTCCGTCCCTCAGGACATGAGACTGTTGAAACGGAAATACTTAGAATTTTCAAAATGTTCATGATAGCAGCTGGGAATGATTATGTTTCAATTCAATAACTAACAACTATTAACATTTTTAACATCACAGTTCATAATTGATCTGGAAAATAAAATTTAAAAAACAGTTTTTAAGGTTAAATAAGATGCCAGAGTGAATAAAATATCTAATCCAGTGGGAATATATTTTCTCCAGAGGCTAAACCCAGTGTCCTCAAATCCTGGAGACGCCCCTGACTCTTGTTACGCATACACATTTTACTGCAACACACTCCTGTTATATTCTGCCTATTTATGCAACTACTTTACATCACCTACTTCATATTTTATGTGTTATATTTTCTCCTTTATTTTCGTTTAACTCTCTCCTAAAAACATACTTTTATTGGAAAGCATATCCTGACTTTATCTGAGCTGTCTATTTTTTTGCTATCTCATTGATTTTATAGCCCCTGTATTATCTTGATTTTAGCTTTGGCCTTCCTTATTTTATCTCTTACTAGATGACATTTTATGACATGATATGTGTTTTACTCTTCTTGCGTTTTAGTGTGTTTAGTTTTATTGTGCAGCACTTTGTAACTGTGTTTTGAAAGGCGCTATATAAATAAAGTTTATTGTTTTTATTATTATTATTAATTAATTTTATTAATTAATTAATTAATTCATATATTTATATTATTATTTTTGTTTCTCTGTTTGTGATTTTAATAATATTATATTTATAATAATAATAATTATAAAATAATGCTAATAAATGTTAGAGTCGTTTTCTTTATGCCAATGAATGCTCTTTCAGTTGTTGTTCACTTACAATTTAATTTTTTTTTTTTTTTGAATTTTGAAAACAATTAAAAAAATGGAAACCTATCCTTTGGGCTTTTATTTTAAAAACCTCCACCGGAAGTGGCGCCTGTCTCGCGCTGTCACGGTCCGGGTTGTTGTCACCTTTAGGTTTCTGAGCTTCATTCACATCAATCGATAAAAAGCGGCGGAGAAATGAGCGACCAAGACGAAGACCTCGGTGAGTAAAAACATGCTTTATAATAATATATAAAGTTTTATGTGGCGCTGAAAGTTGATCTGCTTTTTTTAAATGTTCACAGCGGGACAGAAGTTGGTAGAGCCCCTCCGTACACTCCGTGCTGGGGGGTTAATAAGCGGGTATTTAACAGGGTACAGGGTTAAACCGGGTTAGAAAGTCCACCTAGTTTGTCCTGTACAAGCTGCCGTCATGTTTCTAACCGTGTCAGTGTGTAAACTGTGGTTAAAGACAGTTTGTCTCAGGTGATCTCAACTTGTAGTCTCACTGTTTGGACCGCAGTTGTGTCCAGACTCTGTGGTTAACTGGTTTAACAGGTGAACACCGGTAAGATAACAAGACTGGATTTAAAAATAATAATATGATCATAGCTTTTATTTATTGTGGATGATGTACAAAGCACAAGAACTTCACTGTTATTCCTCAGATATATTCCTTTACTCAGTCAGCCTGAAGACGTGCTGTGGTTCACTAACGTTAGCTGTAAGTTAGCCGTGTTATTAAAGGGGAACAAAGTCAGAATTTATACATATTATTTCCATGGTCTCAGAAAGTTCAGTCAGTATGTTAACATTAGCTACTCTGTCAAAGCCAGAAGCCAGATACACAATTGTTTCTTGCTCACGCCCCCCATTGCCCCGAAAAAGGCACATTCTGTATAAACAAAAGTAGGTAGGCGGCATTTTGCTGCACTCCCCGATTTTGTTTTTATACTGCCAATGCTGAAAAAAGACTGATTGGGCTTTCCTAGACGGGTTGTCAGGTTGTCAAACTGCCCTGAGTCATCCTAAAAATTGCCTGGAAACTAGCCTCGCGTCACCAGGCTCTTCACGTACGGGGAACGGGGAAGAGCCTGGTTTCCATTCACTCTGAATTTTGTCTGGATTCTGGTTCCGGTCTAGAGAGCGGATCCGGAATTCACCAAATTCACCAAAGTAAAACTTTAATTTCTTTTTAATTTTCACCATCAATTTACAATAAAAGAAAAAAATTAACTTAATGGCTTGGGGCTTTTCTTGTAAATTATATTCTTTAAATTAAAAAGTTTCACCGCATTTTTATTAGCTTGGTGCTTTTATTTTGACGGAAAGGCGCATCCATCGAATTCCGGATCCTGAGAGAGCCCTAGTTCCGGCTCCTTACCAAAATGGCCACTAAACGGCCCCAGACTACCTGTAAACGTCCATGATGGAGGAGAAGCTCCTGGACCAACTGGTGGTACTCCCCATGATCCAGCCTCTTTTTTAGGGTCTCATGTACCCACACAGATCTCTGTTCATCTGCTGACAGCCTCTCACCCTCAACCAGAGCTACAGACAGGATTTAACAACCATTTACTGTGAGAAAACAAAACAAAGACGGAAGATGGATTACATGGGAAGGTTGTCAGCTTTTCTGCTCAAAAAACTGTGGCTTAAGTTTTATCATTATTAACATTTAACTTCTATTTCTCACAGAAATCACACACATGATCTACTGCTTTCTGTAAACCTTCTTTTGTTGTAGACATAATAATTGTATCATCTGCATACATTAGTACCAGAAGCTGGATATAACTATCTATCTTTGGGCTTGCAACCATTCTGTAGTAGGTAATCCTCTAGGTCACTGATAAACAGAGGAAACAACAATGGCGATAGGTTTTCACCCTGTCGAACTCCTGCAAGAGATGCTAAACTCAGATGTAGTACATCAACACATGCATGATTTGATATTTTTGCACTTCTTTACTACATCTGAAAATTAGGCATTCATACCTGCTTAAAACAGTTTGTACCAGAGTGCATCCCTCCAGATTGTATCAAATGCTATACTATAGACATTTCTAGGGCCGCCGTTTCAATGATGTTAACTGAACTGGAGGTGCAGCTGCCTCTCCCCCACAGGGCTGTAGGCTCCATAGGAGTGTTAAAATGTGTTTGTCTTGTTGTGTTATTGGGAGCCAGAATAGAAGGAGTCATGGCTCAAAACCAGCCGCCACTGCCCGTCAACAAAAACAAAGACAACTATGGTTAAATGTGATAAGACCAAAGGACTGGACGGAGGCCATCATCAAAAATGCTCACATGTGCAGCGCACACTTCATATCAGGTTAGGGAAAAAGTATTTCCTGTTGTAGGGATGAATAAGGTTATGTGTATTAAGGGTTATCATGTCCACCTCATCAGAAACTGGGGAGGGATTAAGAGGAATATTGGATTTCTCTGGAACGCTAACTTTTTAGCACATTAGCTAACGTTAGCTTCCATAGCAAAACAAACAAGTGTGGTCCTCCTTTGTAAGATTGGCTTCCTGTGACATCATCCATCCACTGAGTGAGAGCATACGGGTCGGCCAGTCTGGTCCCGTTGGTCAGTGTTTACTTATTCAAGTAACACTGGCGGTCCCGGAGAGTGAGTGACCTGACATGGTGCGTTGGTAAATTCAGTCTGACGCTCTACACTAAAATGAGAGCCCTGTTGGTGGAAGAAACGCAGCGTTATATTTCTACATGAATGAACCAACGGTTAAGTTAATCACACATTCACTCCGCTCGGCGCTCTGCTGCTCCGTCTCCACAGACAGAGTGTCCAGAGTGCGCTCTGCCACTCTGAGAGTGCGCTGCTCTGGATAACCCAACGCTACATTCAGACAGCGCTCCCAATTTATCAACGCTCCAGTTTGTGTCAGAGTGCGCTCCCACACTCACAATGAGTGTTTCTGAACGCACCACTCACATCATCTTCCTCCACTGTCTAAAACAAGACAACACAACTTGTTAGCCTCCAGCTAAGCCCCGCCCACCAAAAAACAGTCATACTGTTTACGAACAGTAAAAGGGTCTGTAGATGATGAAAGAACATCTTTTCTTTTTAAAATAAAACAAATTAGTTTCAGTAAGAAGATGTGATCGATAGTGTAGTAGCTCCTTCTACATTCTGCTTGAATTTCCCTCAGGATAGAATTATAGGATTATTATTAAACTAAGCACCTAGTGTACAGGGATAACACCTGAGTCTGAAATCTTGTTGAACAGTTTGGCATATAGGGGTGTGAATATACATATAGTGCTTTTAATGTACTCATTTAAGACTCTATCTAGTCCTGCTGCTTGTCCTAATTTTAATTTCAGAATAATCTCTGCGGCAAACAACAGTTTGTTACTTGCACGTTATGTTCAGCGAGATCGTCTTGTTTTATGATTTTTGAAACCGAAATGCGGTCACCAGAAGTAAAAAGCTAACTTTAAGCTATAAACAAACTACACTGAGGTCACATGATTTAAGATCCCTGCAACAATGAGGCTATAAAGCTGATGCGATGATGTTCTGTAGTCTCATTTAGCTACTTAATTGACTTTTTAAGACCCATGAAGGCTCCAAATTTCACGAGTCGAGTATTAGGCTACTTGATGTATTTTATGTTGCAGAACAAAACATGAAAGTCTCTTTAGCGTGTGTTAACCACAGACCTTATTTCAGGCATCCAACCAAAAACCCATTCAAAAATCAATGACTTTGAGACATGGGAATCAGGAGTGTGAAAATGCTAACTTATTTCCAGTTTTTAGGACTCATTCATGCGGCGCTCTATAGACAATTTCACACTGCCTCATCAAGGGTGTGTAAAAGGGACTGCTATCCTCGCTGGAAAAACAGCAACAGGTCCTTAAAAAACACCCACGCGTGATGCCTAAAAAGCTGCTGGAAACACACCAATGCCTCGCTAAAAATAACAGATTTTTTTGTGTGTTGGTCTCAAACAGTGGTCTGCTGTTTGACAGGCGTGTTGGTGTCACACCATCCACCATCCCCTCCACCTCCCTGTGACAAAGTCAGCTCATATACTACGTCACTTTAGAGACACTGATATGATGCATATGAAACATGCAAATGTTATGTATTTGTAGTGCAATGCCAACATTCTCTTCTGGTGACTGGGCTGTTGTAGGACTGGATGGATGGGCACGTCAGACACAGGCCCAGAGGCCTAAAGTGTCGGCCCCCCGTGGCCTTCACCTGCAAAATGTCACAGAGAGACGTAAAACAATAATAAAAACTGACACAAATTGACTCCAAACAGAAACAAAACTACAAAAAAAGATGCACGTTGACGACCCATCCTGCCAGGTGGACTTTTACACCAGCATCGGCCCGTTTCCACTGAAGAAGTTCCTGGTACTATGTGGGGGACAGGAACTTTCCAGGAACGTCCTCTCGCTCGGCCCTCTCCACCGCCGTGTCTCCACTGAGAGGGCGGAGTAGGAGGAAGGTTCCTGTAAAGTTACTGGGCTCTGGATGTGACGTAATCGTTGTGTGACCATTTTGACCGGGGCGACGTGGCAAAGAAACAAACAAAGAAGAAGAACAACAACAAAGAAGAAGAAGCAGAAGTACGAAGCAGCAGAAGAAGAAGAAGAAGAAGAAAGCAGACATAAGAAAGACAATTATCAACATGGAAGGAGCTGAGGTGGTTGCTGGGTTTCTGGCGTGTCTCTTTGTTTACATGGCGGTGAACGAGAGGAGAAGAAGTCTGCTGAGTTTTAAAAATGCCGGCTATTTTGTCGCTTTCTGTTGACGTCACATCCCGCCTTGAGTATATCCAATCAGCACCACGTAAACCCCAAGCCCCAGTCAGGAGTTTTTCGGGGCCGTTCTGAGTACCTACTCCGAGGCAGGGACTTGTTTAGTCCCTGTAAAAGTTCTGGAACTTTGTCCTTCGGGGGTGGTTCCTGCGGTGGAGATATGCACCAATGGCCGGAAACGGGCCTCATGTAACGAGCCAAGCTGGCGGAGCCAAATACAGGACACACGCCGATTCAGCTACATCATCACACTAATTTGAATACATTTTCCAGAACTTTGAGGTGTGGTGGAAACGCAAACCACACAGATTACCAGGAATTATTTTCCCAGGTAAATAAATTCCTGGTAATAAAAGTTCCTGGAAATGTCGGTGGAAAAGGGGCTATTGTCTCATAATCCACAGAATGTGCACCGGCAGAATTCGATGACATCTCTGCAGATATTAATAAATATTGTCTATCACATGGCAAGCAAAGAAAAACATTCTGCAGAATTCCACGGATTTTATTCTGGATCTTAAAACTAAAAACATGTCAGATTGTGTTTGTGTCTGCTCAGTTCAACAGTCCGATCACTGGTCAGGTTCAATTTACTGATAAACAATGTTCTTAGTGCTGTGCAGAGTTCTTCAGGAGTATTTTAGATGCATTGTCCAGTCCAAGCCTCAGTAATCAGGCCGGCTTTGTTCTCCCCCCTTTTTTTTAACTCACATTCCTTCTCCTCGCCCTCCCCCCGCTCCCTCCTGCTTTCTCTTTCTTCACTTGTCTCTCTCCTAATGAGTCTCTGTCTCCCTCCCTCCTCCTCATGTTGTTCTCACACTCCGTCCATCTCAACCTAGATCTTTTCAGGGAAACACCTTCTCGCTGATATTTTTATCCCTCAGCCAGAGGTATTGTGCAAAGCGTGACTTAAGCACACTGACTCTGTTGTATTTTTATCTGCCAGGCAGCCAGAGCTTGAAGAAAACAGGGCTAATGAAAAACACTCTGAGGAGTAGACGTTGTTGGGCCAAAACATGACGCACACGCCAAACAGCCACACGGTGCCTCGGAAGTGTCTCAATCAGGGCGCTATTGTGTATATTTTTGTAATATTACACTGTTGTGTGAAAACATTTTATTCTTTGGTATTTTTCGTAGATTAATTTTGCTGATGCTGCAGACCAGCTGCAGTGAGTCAAAACTTGACTGAAGTTTAATATTACAGTTACACACCAGTGAAATACACTTACAAATAAATACAGTGATGTATGTATTCCCATTTTATTAAAATCAGACTGCTGGGGCGTTGGTAGCTTAGTGGACAGTGCCGGCACCCCATGTATAGAGGCGATTCCCGGTGCAGCGGTCGCGAGTTTGACTCACGCTTGCAACCCTCTGCTGCATGTCATCCCCCCACTTTCTCTGTCTCCCCATTTCACACTATCCTGTGCATTAAAGGCAAAAAGCCCAAAAAATAATCTTAGAAAAAAATCAAGAGTGCTGCTGCTGCAGGAGTTATCAGCTCTAGAGCCGATATTGGCCAATCACAGATGTATCAGTATCAGCGTATATGCTGTAGAGTATGCACTGATGTGAAAACTTTTCTTTTTTTTTTTTTTTTTACAGAATGTAATACAGAAAAAGATACTTGGGATTATTTATAATAGAGCTCGTAAGTTGCATGTTTCCGTTTACGGTACATGGGACCTTAAAAATCGTTTTCTCATAATGTATTTCAGTGGCTAGATGAAAATTATTTTCTGGTCCCGTTTGAATTGTGCCATATATTTCACATATTGTTTGTGAATTTTTAATATATTTTTTCGTGCAAAGAAGGCTACAATTTAGCGGGAAGAAGTTTGATACTATTAGGTTTTGTGTGAGAGCGCTGCTCTCGACGCGTATGATATACGTCACCACTTGCACTCGGAACATGGCTGTGTCTCTGGTACATTTCACCGCCCTCTTCCAAGGAGAGGACAAAAGCCTTAAGCGTGGCGAAAACCACTACAAGTCTGGACAGTTGGAAAGTTTCAGCTACGCCAGTGGGGAGATGGTCGGCGTTGTCCACGCCAGTAGGTGAGAGCAGCGTTACAAGGTTTCGGTGAGTATTATGAGAAGTGGAGGGAAAGTGTGATGGGTCTGACGGGGGTCTACCGGAAGGGGCGTGACTTACGAGCTCTATTATTAAATCGCCACTGAAGTTAACTGTTTCAGTGCACTGATGTCATTTTTGACAGTACAGTTTATTGTTAAACTGTAAAATTTCCTGCCCCCATTATACATCTCGGTCACAAGTGATTGATTGCAAAAACACTTGTGTTTTTGTATAAAGTATATACAGTATCGACCAATATATCAGTATTGGAATTTTTACTCCCTAATATCGGTTTTAGAATCAGCAGTAGAGCAGGCGCTCCATGTACAAGGCTGTTGCCGCAGAGGCCCGGGTTCGAGTCCAGCCTGCGGCCCTTTGCTGCAAGTCTCTCCCTCTCTCTCTCTCTCCCCCCTTCACGCTTCACTGTCCTGTCGATTAAAGGCAAAAAATGACCAAAAATAAATAAATCTTAAAAACAAAAATAAAAATCAGCCCAAAACTCCAGTATCAGTTGGGCTCTAACCAACTATACAAATGTGAATTGAGGCTGATAATTAAGTGTATGTGTGTGTGGGTTATGTCAAAACGTCACATTAGTACGCTGGGAATGTTCACATAAATATGCAGCTGCTAATTACAGGAAATTTGGGCAGATTAAGTTATTTAAAGAAGTAGTTTGGGACATTTTCGGACATACACTTATTATGCTTCCAAGTAACTATTTTTAGTCTCTGCTGGCTGCCTTGCAATTGATCTTGGCCAAGAAATAGTTGGCACACAGCCTGCGGTATAACAGCGGTTTTACATGTAATTTTTGTACAGATTAAGTAAAGAATATATGGTGTGTTAAACTTTGAGCTTTAGAGGTGCTCAGAAATATTTTTTTGATCTGTGGACAGAACCAGGTTGGCTGTTTCTACCTGTTTCCTGTCCTTATGCTAAGCTAAGTTGCCAACTGCTGGTGGTCATTTCAAACTTATGGTACAGAGGTGACAATTCATCCTCTCAACTAACTCAACTAACGAGCATATTTCCCCAAAATGTCAAACGTTCCCTTTAAAGGTGGAGTCTGCGATTCTGGAGGAAGATTTTTGATATTTGAACTCAGCACCCAAACAAATACAGCCGTCCTGTCAGTGCTCCTTCAGACGCTCCATGTCACTGTCCCTCTAGCTCCCACTGCCCCTCTCTTTATACAGCCATGGCCTTTCCCCTGTCCCGCGCACCAGCATTAGGGCTGAGTATTGGGAATTGACACCTTCACACTCCCGCAGCAGCAGCTACAGCCCATCCAGTCTGTGGTGTGGTGGAGTTGATGCTGGTGTATGGACAGAGTTTGCAGTTTAAAAAGTGATGGCTATACTACACACCACTTCATTCACATTATGGGTATCAAATGAAGTACACTGTTGTTATCGGTTTCATTTTAAGGGTACCAGTATTGGAATTATTCGACTGTGAGTAGATATTTGCTGCATTTGACAAAAACTGTAATGGATTAGAATCGCTGACTGCGACTTTAAGAACACGATTTACTATTTAGAGAGCATAATTTTTAATTTAAGGGCTTATATCAAATTTTGGGAAATGTGATTAAGGGTTTTCTTTCCAAGACTGAGATGAAATGATTGATATTAAAACTGAATTTTGACTTTTATCACTTTGAATAAAAAGTTGCCATTTAACGCAGTAAAATCTGTCTGACAGGGAAAATAGTTTAAGTACGTGATTTCTAGCTTATGTCAGTGGAAAGTTACACATTCACAGTTTGTGGCTGTTTGCACAACAACATTGTTAAGAATTTATAGGAGTGGTCCGGCCCTGTGTTTATAACATGTGCTGACAGTTTTACTGGAGAGGCTCACATTTCACCTTTCACCACACAGACTGAACTCCATCTGCGATATGAATATGTTGGAAGAACATCCAGTCAGTTCACTGCAGTACCAGTATGAAATGGTGACATGGTCTCTGTCGTGTATGTGTGTTTCATCTATAGTTTTTTATTTATAGTTTTTTATTTTAACAAAACAATCCCATCTGAAGGTCCACTAATTTAATTTTTCAGGTACTTTTAAACGTATCTCATGGGCTGATGGAGTTTGCTCAGTTGTCATGGAGACATAACATGCCAGCTGAGTGGCTGTCATAACTTCATCAGTGGCACTTTAATGCCCCAGTCACAAAGAAAGCATTTTGCAACCTGTGAAACACAGGGAAACAAGAGA
The DNA here is from genome assembly GCF_041903045.1 of Epinephelus lanceolatus. Lineage (NCBI taxonomy): Eukaryota > Metazoa > Chordata > Actinopteri > Perciformes > Serranidae > Epinephelus > Epinephelus lanceolatus. Next base: position 50,053,448 of record NC_135734.1, on the reverse strand, counting down.
TCTGTGTGGGTACATGAGATCATGGGGAGTACCACCAGTTGGTCCAGGAGCTTCTCCTCCATCATGGACGTTTTCAGGCATATTTAAGGATGACTCAGGGCCAGTTTGACAACCTGCTGTCTATCATCAGGCCTAGCATAACAAAAAATGAATACTAACCATGGGAAGTCTGTTGGTCCTGCCGAGCGACTGAGCACTACCAGTTTCTCCCGCATAATTTACAAACTGTAAACTTGTTGTCATGACCACCACAGAAGGCCCGCCTCTCAAATCATCCAGTTGGACAATGGGAAGAACACGAAGATGTGGGCCACATTTCCACTCTGAGTTGAAGTTAATTTAGCTGGAGGAGTTCAGAGCACTCAGGCACAAACACCAGGCGCCTAGAATGCAGAAACGCATGGTGTATAGCAACTCACAAACAGCGAGCAAATAGCTTCATTCTCATTAAAAACGATAACAGAAAGCCGCCTCCAGCTGCTGAAACGCTTTCTGTGTGATCAGGGCCTTTGGTTTTTTTGCAATCCATGCTGGCTCATTGTCAGTTATCAGTAGTTTTGTTTAAGTGGTGTGCAGCAGTAGTGTGTTCCAGAGTGAAGACAAACACATGAGGGATCTGTTCATCTGTTGAGCCTTTTGAGGCAGGCTCTGTTTACAGAAGTCACATGGATCCTTTGTAGAGCAACCTTAAAGAAACAAAGGTGAACTCACACCACAGGGTGTAGGTGGAAATAGTATTTGCATTGTTGGTATTACAGTTGTTTGGACAATACTATGGGTGGGGTGGTCTGCTGCTGCGCTGTCAGAGAGTGGAAGAACTGAAAGTGATCTATTATATACCACCTGCTCTCACAGCTGTCGAGACTATTTTCTCGTTGGCGCATTGTCACATCTACAAACTGGAATATTCCTAGAAGGCACTGAGGTCATTCCCTCAACTGCACTGGTTTGGTGTCTTGACTCGCTGTGAGAGGTGTGGTAGAAGGTGTGGTGATGCCCATCCAGTGAATTTTGTTGGCAGGAATGAGTATGGTCCGCCTCCCACCTGCTCAGAGCAGGTCGACAACTCAGTGCACTTTTGTTCAATAATGTCACAGTCACTTTATCTTGCAAAAACACACTCATAGAAACCTCTCTAAAATGTGACTTTCATTCAGATTTGATCTTTTTACTCTATAGTATGGTAGTATGGGTATCAGAACACATGGTGTGTTTAATATGTTGATTGTTTATGACTGTCTGGTCTGTAACAGGAGCATAATGGCAAAGATAACTGGACTACTGTGGACTGACTGGTTGTAGAACCATGTTAATGTACTCTATAGGTTAATCTACCCACGTGATCCAGAGAAGATCATGATGTGTTTCTCTTACGTTACAAGAGAGTAATAAATCAGAGCGGCTTGTAGTTTGTAAATTAGTGTTCTGATGTGTACTGATGGTCCACACAGTTTAATATATTCCATGTTGCACTTGAGTTTGGCCATGTCGTTGAGCTAGTTTGCTGTGTCTGTTAAGTAGCTGTCCATTAGTCACTCTACAGCAGGAAACAGCACTTCAGAATGAAAGCTCTGTGCCAGGAGTTCACTGTGCTTCAAAATTAAGTGTATTTTTTTTTTTACAAACTTGACATGTTCACAAGTCACTTATGGTCCATTCAGAATGGGCCCATGACCCACCAGTTTGGAACCATTGGTATAACCTGTTGTGTCCCAGGCATCTCGTCTGTTCTGTAACCAGTTTCCTGACAGCCTCTCCTAAAGAATGTTTCCTGCCTTCCTGCCCTTCCTTCCCGACAGAGATGCTGTCCACCCGTTTAAACATGTTGCAGAGGAGAATAAAGATCATTTACATTGGTAGCACGTGATTATGACAAAACATGTTAAAGGAAATAAGTGAAACACTGAAAAGACAGAAAGAAGGTCTGAGATCAACCTGAGGTTGATCACACATGGATGGAAACGCACCTGGTGAAGGAAAGAATAGAAAACACTCATCAAAAACTGCGATAGAGAAATGTTAGTAGGCCTATTATGCTGAGGTGCGTTTGATTTTACTAAGACACAAAGCCTCTTCCTCACCGCTTCTTCATCTCTTCCTCTCAGGTGCATTTGATCCAAACATACCAGAGGAGGGACCTTCAGCTCCCCCTCCTGGTTGGCTGGATGACATACATGGATACCAGGGCCACAAAGGAGGAGGTCAGTCTTCCGTTCTCTCGTCTTCTCTTTTGTTTTTTTTTCCTTTAACACACCCCAACCTTCATCTGCCTTTTTTCTTTGTGTTAATGTGCATGTCCAGTAGATGACAACCCACTGTATCCACCTCCCCCTGCCTACACCCCCCAGCCTGAACTCGACAAGAACACTTTAGTTCCCGATGTCAGGTAAATAAAATACTCTCCTGATGATTCTGTGATTTATCTTAATTAGAAAGGCCTCTCAATATGTGACACAGAGATATGAAGGCATAATGGGGTAACAGATGTACACAGCTGTGTGTGTTTGCTCCTCCAGGGTTCCAACAGTATCGGAGGATGTGGCCAGAGACGCGCTGCTCAAATTTGTGGAATCAAAATGGAGGTACAGCTCCAAACCTGCCAGGAACCTCACCTTCAAAGAGCTCAAACCCATCACTGTGTACAGGGTAGGAGCACAGATCTTTCAAAATGGATAGATAAAAATGTTACTTATGTGATATCTAACCTGGATCAACGTGACATATGTTAACACATTCTAGTACCTATTAAGCCTTGTTTCCACCAAACACTTTCGGTATGGTACCTTTGGAGCCAACAGTATCCCTTCAGACATGGTACCTAGACCCTCGGTCTGTTCAGACAGTCCTCTTAAATGTGGGCGGGGTTGTTGTCACTCACTGCTCCGTCCAGCACTCGCTGTATTTCCTCATCAGCGGTGACACAGATGGAAGTCTGCACCTGGTTTATCGTCCACAGAACGAGGCTGCACGCCCACATTTTCAGAACAAAATAGAACAGGCTGCAGTGAGAGTCTCTCTCCATGGGATATTTAAAAATAGCAGCTTTGTGCATTTAGTCCTTCTCAGGCAAGCTCAGGGGTTTAGTGTTGCTGTAGCCCACAGGAAGTGAGGATTAGAATATATGACCTTCACATAATTTGGTTGTAATCAATATATATTTGTAAGCACTTGGAGATCCACTCATTACTAAAAGTGTCATCATCAAAAGAGACAATAAAAACTAATGGAATGGTCAAAGTTGTCATATTGAAATTAAAGGTGTGTTGATGGATTCACGTAAAATTACAAGTAAGCGTTCCACCTTAAAAGTTGCTGGCAGTCGGCCCAGTGAATGTAGTGTAAATTACTTTTCTCAGCTACTTTCAACAGCTGCTGTGAGAGGCAGCAAAATATCTTTTCATTTGAACTGAACTGACGTCGAAACGGGGCTAAAGTGTGCATGTATCAACTAGTGCTTTGCAAAATGTTGACATGCACATTTTAGGGATTCTTTGTTTGAGGGGGCCTTTGAACACTTTTTTTTTTTTTTTAAGATATTTTTGGGGGCTTTTTAGCCTTTAATGTATAGGACAGACAAGCGTGAAGGGGGGAGAGAGAGGGAGTGACATGCAGCAAAGGGCCACAGGCTGGAGTTGAACCCGGGCCGCTGTGTGTCGGGGCCTTTAGAGCCAGAGTTATGTGTCTTTCTGTAGCTCCAGCTGTAGTGATGACAAACCTCACCACAGTGTGTTGTCCTGTGAACTCAGCACTTTGTACATTATCCTCTGATTCAAATCATGACCTGGAGAACTGATGGACAGCCACCGTAACATCATCCATTGGTTTGTGGACTCCTGTTTTAAAGCTTGGTATTTTGGCCATCGTCATCTCGGATATTTTGAGCCAGAAATAACCCTTTTTGGACGAGATGGTGGAGCTAACCCTCACGCTAGCTGATAGCTGGGTTAGTATGGTGCATTTACAGCTATGGTCAATGGTGATAATGCTAATGCAAATTTTTGCCCGTGAAAAACAAGCTAAAAAGCATTAAAACAAATAATTACTGGAAAAACAGAATATCCGACTCCTCAGAGGGTTTTTTCGTACAATCAAAAGCTGAGCAAGACTTTTTTAGGCGACCAAAACATTACAATTAACTTTCATAAACTGAAAACAGGCTGGAATAGCGACAGCTACGGCTACGCCCATTCTCTTTGATTCTAGGGTTACACCATGGTTACGTTACAATACAATAGGATATACTTAATTGTCCCTGTAGGGAAATTTTTCTTGGACTCAGGAGCTGCACAAATATTGCTGCCTTACAATAATGGTCCAGAAGAAATTAAGCATACACCAAAAAACACACATACTTCACAACAGGTTACCTAACCAACATTGTCACCATGGTAAGCATCTTGTCAACAGATGGCACCTACCTGTCACTCAAAGCAGCCGCACCCTTAATTATGCAAAACTATAAGCCTTAATAACATTTAAACAGATGAGTTATCTAAGAATTGACCCCCTGTACAGTTGTCACTGACAGGGAAATCATCTCTAGAAACCAAAACCGTTTCTGCACCAGGCTGTAAACATGTTTATTTGTCCTGTAGATTTGGGCATTTCACCATGAGAGTTGACTCGCTCTTGAGTCAGCCTCAAGTGACCATTAGAGGAACTGTAGTTTTTGGCACTTCTGCATCGGCTTTGTACTCCAGCCTTGATGCTTGATGCCACGAGGCATAACTGATGTTTTTAAATGTTTTAGGTGCCATTCAAATGCAAACCACAGACAATGAGTACAGTGTTTTATATCCTGAAATAAAACACACCTCTCCAGAGTCCGCCTCAGCTCTCAGGGAGATCAGCAAACACAAGATTTTTAATGAGTTTAAGTTCTTCTTTTCACCACTGCATAGCATCATGACACATGCTCCCATTCATCCAGTGTTTTCTGATTATTTTCCTTCTGCAGTATCGACTGGAGACGTACACTGAGACCAGAACCAGCGCCTGGCAGTTTGAACCCTACAATGGTAAAACTTGAGAACTCTGAACGAACAAATTACTTACAAAACTTGCTGTTTTCATGGATGACAAGATCAGCTGTCATTCTCACCAGACAGTATTTGTTTTAGTTTAGATCAGTGGTTCTCAAACTTTTTCTGTCATGTCCTGCTTCAGAAGCCATTAACAATAATCAGGGAAGCAACTGATAAAAAATGATCTATGTTGAAATTTAGTGAAATAAAGGTCTGCATGACAGCATCAGCAGACTCTCTACCTTTACAAATCATATCTACTCAGCTTAAATCCACTTCATACTTTTCCCCTTATCACTGATGACCCACCTGCAGTGTCTCTGTGCCCTCCACGGGGGGGGGGCGCCCCACAGTTAGAGACCCAAAGTTAGATTAATCAGCACTGTTAACAGTACCACTCTTCACTGAATATGTTGTCCCACTTTTTTGGTGTCAAACAGGACAGGTGGTTGACGGTCCTCAGTACGGTATGAGCCCTCCACCCTGGGACATTCCTGTGACGATGCCTCAGAGATACACAGACAGGGTGGAGAAGGTCCGCGTGCCACACTCGTCCTTTGTGAAGGTACAGCTCTTTTCCTGATTTGCTGATTGTTGTATTTTTTTATTCTTTGTATCAAAGCAATGTGCAATGTTTCTGTGTGTGTGTGTGTGTGTGTGTGTGTGTGTGTGTGTTTTAGCCGTGTCACAAATGCAACGGCTGTGGAAGAACTCGCTGTGGTAACTGCCATGGAAGAGGCCAGGTGAGATCTCTTCTTTATAATTGGGATTTACTTAAAGGTTCTATATGCATCTTTTTACATGTATTAATCATTTTTTATCACTGATGAAGAATGTGTTGTAACGTGACTAAAAGAATGAGACCTTCTCCGACTTTTCTTGGTTGCCTGTAACAGCCTGTGGAGTGATTTCTATGTGAGGGACTCAAGACAAATTCACTGGGAAAATCCAAAGGACGTCACGTTAGGTGCACTCTTGAGTGCCTTGCCTCTCCTCAGCTCATCTACAGTGCCAACAGTGTGCAGCGCTAGCTAACGTTAGCTTAGAAATGGAGTCCATTAACGTAAACAAACAATCTGCACCCACCAACGACTAATCAACTAATTGTTTCAGCCCTAAAACCCACTGACAGTGTTTCAAAAAATGTACAAAGTTTTACAGTGACCATTGGTGTACAGTCGTAGCTTTGTGTCATATGATATTTTATCAGTAGTAGATCATTTTACAGTGTAGTTTGTAGATTTAGTTTTAAAAAAAATGGTAATAACAGGACAAGACCTACTGTACCCCACTGTAGCTTTAGGCAGTAGTCACAGACTGTGCCTGCAGAAACAGCATGGTTTTATGATAATGTGGAAATAATGCCACCTTTGTTAGGTCACACTTCCTGGTAGACACTTACTACATACTTAACTCCTCATCCCCTTTTCACAGAAGCGCTGTACGTTCTGCCACGGTCATGGCCGTTCCAGGAACAAGCCCTGCTCCTCCTGTCATGGCCGAGGTCGCAGGAGGTGGGACTCTGTTTGCTTTCTTTCCTGTCTCTCTGTCTGAATTTCCTTCTCCGTCTTGCAGAAGCGTTGCTTTAGCTGCCATGGCTCAGGGTACAGGAGGCACCCCGGGAATCACAAGCGCTCCTCCGGGAAGACACGTTGTACATCTTGTAGCGGGAGAGGCCGTAAGAGGTGAGAGAGGAGACCCGAGAACGCCGACGAATAGAGTCTTAGCCGTGGGATGAGAGCTGGTAGGGTAGAGTGGAGTCTTGATCTGATTTACAACTTACACACTGTGCAGCAAACATGTGAACATTCCTCGCCAGTGACCCAGGCATTTATTGACGGTCTGTTTGATAAATGCATCTCCTCCATCCTCCTGTCTCTTCTGTGCCAAGATGTGAGGAAGATATGTGAATGACTGATGCGAGGAATCATGTTTCCCTCCATAGACTGTATAAAAGAAGTGGATGTAGCCACCATGACGTCATTTTGACATTCGCCATCTTGGCTTTTTGGAGGCGAACCCCCGCTCATGAAGCCAAAAGGGTTCAACTTCTTGGGTATAAAATTACCCTGATCTTCTGCATGGTGGGGCTCAAAGAGCAAAGTTTAGCTCTCTGCTAACTTGAATGGGGATGAAATAATTTAATTGTGTGGCTCTTCTCAACTTTTGAAATGTTATTGGACCAAATGGATCAAATTCCAATAGTGACATGTGGTATTTCACCGGGGTTGGGATGCTCACAAAAGTCTATCCACGTTCCCAAGTCATTGGGAAAAAGTCTTTATGGCCCCATGGCATCACGTGACGGATCTAGACATTGTAATTATGTTGATTTTCCACAACAAAACTGTGCTTCCAAGCCTGGTGCTGTTCCGAGGGGCTTGGCCTGAAGTGACCACAAGGGATGTGCCATATCATCTTGTTCAGGATAATACTGGTTTAATTTGTAATATCATGTGATTCTCACAATATTTCCACTTGTTGACATATTGATGTCTGTGGCGTCCTGAATGTTTTATGAACAGCCCCGGACTTCTCAGACTCTTTTAGCGACTCACCGCTCAGAGGGAATCATTCAGCGGCTCCTCTGGCAGCAGCACAGCGTCTCTCCCTCTCCTCTCTCGCCGTGCGCACACGGGACTCAGTGTCGTCTAGTGATTTTGTCTTAAACCTTTGGTAACGTAAACCTACCTGACGCTCGCGGCTTGACATTTTTTTGCAATTCTATTTTCTTGAATTTATTTATCTATCCATCCCCATTGGTAGCTTTGTCACCTTCTACCTATGCCAGTCCTCAATGCCTATGTGCAGTTTCACATAGATTGACCACGTCAGTGAGTAGAAAAACGTGGGACAGACAGAATGACTGACTGACAGAATGACACACTGACAGTTTCCCTGATTATGTACAGCATACCATACCATGACTTAGTCATACCAAACATTAGAAAACAACACCAACATTGGTCCACAGGGGGAGCCACAGCGATCGGTCACATTTTAGCCATTTTGAAGCATTTTTCTGTTGTTATAGCGCCACCCAGTTGCCAATTAGAGTTAAATTTCTCCAGTCACCTTGAGGCGTCCTGTTCTACATATCTACCAAGTTTAGTAAAAATCCATATGGCGGTTAGGCCTAGATAAGAAATGAGCTCTCTAGCGCCCCCATTTTGTTTGATGGGGTCAATAATGGAGGGGTCCCCTCAGATTATGTGTGGTCATATGCCTACAAAGTTGCGTGGTGATAGGTGAAACCCTTGAGATGTTATACACCTTTATGTGATGAGCCACGCCCTCCGCAATATTCATTGCCTTATAGAAGCTCAGTTTTAGTAAGTTTTCCAACTTTTGCCAAGAGGGAACTTTAGATATTGGTCCCTAGATTATGTTCACCCAGTTTCATGCAGATCGCTCAAACTTCCTAGGAAGAGATCCATTTGAAGTGTTTTTCAAAAAATTCAAAATGGAAATGGAAAATCTATATAAGCAGAAGTTATGGGTTCTTGAGGCAAATGTGTTCCTCATGAGGAGAGGCATCTCTGTGCAAAGTTTCATGTCTCTACGACATACGGGGCATGAGATATGCCCATTCAAAGTTTGACATTTCAATAGGTTGCTATAGCGCCCCCCTTTGGCCAATTGATGTAATATTGCTTCATTGGCATCCTCCCATGACCCTCTACCACTGTGCCAAATTTCACATGGATTGACCAAGTCAGTGAGGAGAAAAACGTGGAACAGACACACACACACAGTTTTCGTCATTATATAGTAAGAGATTAATTTGTCAAATTGTCAAGAATATTGTTGTCGGAAAACAACAACCCTGAAATATCATGGTATTATTTCAGGGCCATATTGCCCACCCCTAGTGACCACCATATCTGGAACAGAGGGTGGAGCAGAGGAGGATACGCATCACTACGCCTTTATCCTGACTGACAGGTTGCCATGGTAGTGACTTGTCAGTCACAAGGGAGCCAAACCTCAAAACATACAAATGCTTTATAGCCTATTTTACTCTAAACACTATCATAATTACCAAAATGACCAACATGCTGTTTTGAAGAGGACTTGAAACCGGTGATTGAGACCAGTCAAGTGAGATGTCGGATCATTTCTAAACGATCAGACTTCTCTTTTACAACCAGTGGAGTTGCCCCCTGCTGGCCATTTGAAAGAATGCAGGTTTAAAGCACTTTGTAGTGGCTTCACTTCTCAGACCCGGGTACTACGTCCACCTCTTTATTCAGTCAGTGATCTCCTCACATGGTGTTTTGATGTTGATGGTGAATGTCTCATCAGCATCTGCATTCCTTATGTTTCTACACTTTGTTCTTGCGACTTACCATTTCACTTTCACACTTACTTCTGTCTCAGCTATGACAGCTCTGCTTGTTTCTTTTGCACAAACTCTGCCACTTGTTTTTTCATGTTTCACTGTGATGTTGACGTGAGAAGAAGCTGCAGAATATTTGAACCACATCTTTTATCTCTTTGTCAATCCTGCAGGTGTTTGTCCTGTCACGGCCACGGCTACAAGACCTGCTCTGTTTGTCACGGCAGCCAAAACCTGCTGCATTTCATCCAGCTCACTGTGACATGGTACGTCAAAGCTTGACACACACACGCATGCTGACACATTTACACACAAAAGCTGGCTAAATTTCCTCTTCTGCTTCATTTGTTCCTGTTGTCTGTGTGTGTGTGTGTGTGTGTGTGTGTGTAGGAAGAACGACGTAACTGATTTCATTCCAGACCGCCAGCCTGACTTCCCTGACAAGAAGTTTGAGAAGGTGACAGGAGATCCTTTCTTCGTCGATGAGAGTCTTTTGGTAAAAACAAAACACTTATTGCCTTTTAAATAGGAACGTAAAAGTGGCTATCATGTTTGCTTTTATTATGAATATATTTAAACAACATGGCAATGTGTTGTCATCAGCTGAATCTGCAGCTCCTCTCAGTTTTACGGAGCTTTACAGTGAGTCTCAGCTCACGTTTATCTGTCCGGCTGTAACTTTAATATTCTGGTTCACTCTCAAAGCTATCATAGCATCATTCTAGGCCTTTTTACACCGCCTCTTCAAGGTATGAATTCCACACCATTATTCCGCCTCACCATGCCGTGTAAAATGTACAGTCGCAGAATGAGGGGACAGAGTTGTCTCACCTTAAAGGCAGCGTCGGAGGTAGTAATAGCACCAAAGGGATGTCTATATTAACTTGAACACCGGCAGGACGGGATCATGGGCGGCACAGGTGTGACGTTTTGATGATGTGTCAAGTGTGCAACCCTCTGCTGGCAGATTTAAAAAGTAACTGATAGCAGTTAGCAGCTAACTCAAAGAAGAACAACAGCGGCCGTAAATTACTGTCAATTACCCTTGTAATAAAAATGCAAAGTAGGTGTAAAGAAGGGAATTATAATAAGTTCACAACATGTTGATAGTCTCAGATTTGTTTGATTTGAATGGCTGTTGGGATGATGCTTCTCAAACCACTCCAGAGAGAAAAAACACATTGTTGCTTAAAAAACAACAACATCCATTTCTCTTGGAGATGTGTGGATGAATACATTTGATAGAATATAAGCTTATGTGCTCCATGAGTTGATTGTCTGTGTTTCCTCCTCTCTGTCCTGCCAGGTGTACCCCATCCAGGGGTTCCCCGATCAGGAGATCTGTGATATTTCTAAGAAAACCATTAACGAACACCTCAATCGCTTCAGTTCCACCAGCCGCATCCTGCAACAGGTAAAATCCAACATGTACAACTTGTTCATTCAAAACAACTGTGTAAATAATTGGGTGATGCAGAGATGTAGTTTTATACCCTGCCTACTGACTGCCAGTGCCCCTGTATTGTGTCAAACAAAGTAAAGTATTTTTGTCATCCTACCTGGACGCATGGGTGGATTACTGAGCAGGGCTACAGGGCACAGGCCCTGGGCTTTACCTGGAAACTGTCCACCAAGAGATGCAAAAAGATCATTGGGAGATTCAAAATGATCACTAATAGAGGCAAAGGGGCGACAAAGAGATGCAAAATGACCATGAAGAGATGCAAAGGGACGACAAAGAGATGCAAAATGGCTATGAAGAGATGCAAAGGGACCACAGAGAGATGCAAAAAGACTACAAAGAGTTGGAAAAAGACTACCAGGAGATGTCAAGGGACCACAGAGAGTTGCAAAAAGACTACAAAGAGCATAATAATGTCCACCAAGAGATGCAGAAGACCACCAAGAGATGCAAAGGGACGAAAGAAAGATCCAAAAAGACCACCAAGAGATGCAAAAAGAGCACAGAGAGATGCATAAAGACAACCAAGAGATGCAAAGGGACAACAAAGGGACGCAAAAAGACCACCAAGAGATACGAAGGGACCGCAGAGAGTTGCAAAAAGACCACCAAGAGATGTTAAAGGACCACAGAGAGATGCAAAGGGACCACCAAGAGATGTAAGAAGACCACAGAGAGATAAAAAAAAGACCACCCAGAGATAGACAAAGACAAAGAGATGCAAAATGACCATGAAGAGATGCAAAGGGATGCCAGAGAGATGCATAAAGACCACCAAGAGATACAAAGGGACAACAAAGAGATGCAAAAAGACTGCAAAGAGCATAATAATGTCCACCAAGAGATGCAAAGGGACGAAAGAAAGATCCAAAAAGACCACCAAGAGATGCAAAAAGACCACAAAGAGTTGCAAAAAGACCACCATGAGGTGTTAAAGAGAGATGCAAAAAGACTACAGAGCATAATAATGTCCACCAAGAGATGCAAAGGGACGAAAGAAAGATCCAAAGGGACCACCAAGAGATGCAAAAAGACCACAAAGAGTTGCAAAAAGACCACCATGAGGTGTTAAAGAGAGATGCAAAAAGACTACAGAGCATAATAATGTCCACCAATAGATGCAAAGGGACGAAAGAGAGATCCAAAATGACCATCAAGAGATGCAAAAAGAGTACAGAGAGATGCATAAAGACAACCAAGAGATGCAAAGGGACAACAAAGGGACACAAAAAGACCACCAAGAAATGTAAAAAGACCACAGAGATATAAAAAAAAGACCACCCAGAGATAGACAAAGACAAAGAGATGCAAAAGGACCGTGAAGAGATGCAAAGGGATGCCAGAGAGATGCATAAAGACCACCAAGAGATACAAACGGACAACAAAGAGATGCAAACAGACCACAGAGAGATGAAAATAAAAAAGACCACCAAGAGATGCAAAGGGACCACGGAGAGATGCGAAAAGCCCCAGAGAGATTCAAAATGATCACTAATAGATGCAAAGGGATGGCAAAGAGATGCAAAGGGACCACAGAGAAACACAAAACGGCCACATAGTGAAGGAAAACTTTTTCGTAACATCACATTAAGCTGAGATATATGTGACAATAACAGTGACTGAACAAACACTGTGACAGTTTGAGACAGGACATGCAGACCTGATGTTATTTTTTAACAATGCTGATTTTTTTCCTTTACATTTCTCTCCCTAAATAAAAGTGATACTAATCTCATGACTGTTTGTTTCTTCCTCTCTGTAGCGTCAGACCATCGAGCTGGTGCCTCTGACTCATGCTTATTATACCTACAGTGGGAAAGACTACAGCTTCTTCGTCTATGGAGTGGAGAACAAAGTCTTTGCTTCCAAATATCCCACTGCGTGTACTATTTTATAAGGAACATGCAGACATACTGTTATCATCATATTTAGCTTGGGTTGTATAGAAGGTGGGAGAGGGCAGCAGGTGGGAAAAGCTGAATAATTAATTCAATGTACCAACTTGTATTCACCAAAAATCTATTGTAGTGTTATTAACTGTTAGCGTTACCACATTAATCGTCCGTACTAATTGTTCAACTTGCCTTCAGTGTGTGATCGTATGGTGCTTTAATGACCAAGCTAAGCCTCATGGTTGTGCTTAAACCTTTACATATAAGATACAATACTCCTCAGGACAGGAAACAAACTCTTAAAGCTACAAACCAAACTCCAGACTGTCACGGGTCACTGCCAGTATGTTTCCTGAGATAAGATAAAGACTTTGTGTCACAGTAATAAATCACAGAACTGCAGCTTCTGATACGGGGCGTCATTTTTACAGCCTGTTATGATACATAAGTGGATATATTTAGATTATATATATTTCTATTTTAGTGAAGATATTTTTCTTGGTATGTGTGAGGCAGATGTTTTATTGCTTTCAGTTCATGTGTTTATGCATTAAAATGTCTGTATAAAAATCCATCCAGATGCTGGTGTCTCAGCAAATATTCACTCCTCTTTTCTAAAAGCACTGTGTTTTGTCTGACAGTAGAAATTGTTTAAGAAGTTTGCTACTTTTATTTTTACATGTAAAAGAAATGTGTAAGTCTGTTGTTATTTTATACAACGTAATCAAACCTGTCAAATGTATTCAGTAAACGTGTCACAGATGAAGCTCAAAATAAAGTTTTATCATGTTATCATCCTGCAGTGTCTGAGTCTCTGTGAGAGGAACATGTAGAAACTTTATTTGAAACAATCTGAAAAGCTTTGAGGCTTATTGTGTTCATGCTACTTGTTTGTCGATCCTCCATTACTTTGCGAGCTCACTGTGGTCAGCCTGCATTTCTGCTGCTTCTTCTGTTGAGCAAATAATAAGCAAACGGTATACATATATATACAGTCAGGTCCATAATTATTTGGACAATGATACAGTTGTCGTCATTTTGGCTCTGTACACCACCACAATGGGTTTTAAATGAAACAATGAATACCTGCTTAAAGTGCAGACTCTCAGCTTTCATTTAAGGCTTTTTTCAAAAATGTAGTATGAACCGTGTAGGAATGACAACCATTTCTTCACACAGTCCCCCAACTTTAAGGGCTCATAAGTATTTGGACAAACTAACATAATCATCAATTAAACAGTCAGTTTTAATACTTGGTTGCAAATCCTTTACAGTCAATGACTGCCTGAAGTGTTGGACACATAGGCATCATCAGATGCTGGGTTTCTTCCCTGGTGATGCTCTGCCAGCCCTTTACTGCAGCCGTCTGCACTTCCTGCTTGTGTTTTGGGTGTTTTGCCCTCAGTTTTGGCTTCAGCAAGAGAAACGCATGCTCAGTTGGATTCAGGTCAGATGATATGACTTGGCCATTGCAGAACATTCCACTTCTTTGCCTTAAAATGTCTTTGGTTGCTTTTGCAATATGCTTCAGGTCAATGTCCAACTGCACTGTGAAGCATCGTCCAATGAGTTTTGAAGCATTTGGTTGAATCTGAGCAGATAATGTAGCCCCAAACACTTCAGCTTTCATCCTGCTGCTCTTGTAAGCAAGACAAGACTTCACTAGAATAAATACAGAGGGCTTATCACAAGATGCAAACAATTGGTTAGCCTTAAAAATGGAAGGCCAGATTAGAGTTTGTCAAAAACCATCTAAAAAGCCTGTACAGTTGTGGAACAGCATACTATGGACAGATAAAACAAAGATCAACTACCAGAATGATGGGAAGACAAGAGAAGGAAGAAGGGAAGGAACTGCTCATGATCCAAAGCACACCACCTCATCAGTGAAGCATGGTGGAGGTACTGTTATGTCATGGCCATGTATGGCTGCCAGTGGAACTGGTTCTCTCGTATTTATTGATTATGTGACTGCTGACAAGAGCAGCAGGATGAAAGCTGAAGTGTTTGGGGCACCATTATCTGCTCAGATTCAACCAAATGCTTCAAAACTCATTGGACGATGCTTCACAGTGCAGATGGACATTGACCTGAAGCATACTGCAAAAGCAACCAAAGACATTTTTAAGGCAAAGAAGTGGAATGTTCTGCAATGGTCAAGTCATATCATCTGACCTGAATCCAACTGAGCATGCGTTTCTCTTGCTGAAGCCAAAACTGAGGGCAAAACACCCAAAACACAAGCAGGAAGTGCAGACGGCTGCAGTAAAGGGCTGGCAGAGCATCACCAGGGAAGAAACCCAGCATCTGATGATGTCTATGTGTCCAACACTTCAGGCAGTCATTGACTGTAAAGGATTTGCAACCAAGTATTAAAACTGACTGTTTAATTGATGATTATGTTAGTTTGTCCAAATACTTATGAGCCCTTAAAGTCGGGGGACTGTGTGAAGAAATGGTTGTAATTCCTACACGGTTCATACTACATTTTTGAAAAAAGCCTTAAATGAAAGCTGAGAGTCTGCACTTTAAGCAGGTATTCATTGTTTCATTTAAAACCCATTGTGGTGGTGTACAGAGCCAAAATGACGACAACTGTATCATTGTCCAAATAATTATGGACCTGACTGTATATACATATATATATATATATATATATATATATACATTCCAACAGCTCACCTAATGAAGGGTCCAAAAATAGAAAACAATGAGTTCTCGACTTGAGTCTTTGCTCTTCAGTCAGTGCATTTGTTTCACTCTCTTAAACGACATTATGAATTCATGAGCACTCGGATGTTCGACAGGCTGACCAGGGACATGCTGGACACTAGAAAGAGTTGTTCAATAAGACCTGTTCGTTCAGTTCTGCCCATCACTACTGACTCATGTGCTGAAAACATAGACTGGCATTGTAAGGACAGTCGTGCTCTTGCTCATGTATCCGTTACCTTAGAGATAAAACAAAACATGTTTCACTGAACATTTAATCTCTTACTATATAATGATGAAAACTCTGTGTGTGTGTTCCACGTTTTTCTCCTCACTGACTTGGTCAATCCATGTGAAATTTGGCACAGTGGTAGAGGGTCATGGGAGGATGCCAATGAAGCAACATTACATCAATTGGCCAAAGGGGGGCGCTATAGCAACCGATTGAAATGTCAAACTTTGAATGGGCATATCTCATGCCCCGTATGTGGTAGAGACATGAAACTTTGCACAGAGATGCCTCTCCTCATGAGGAACACATTTGCCTCAAGAACCCATAACTTCCGCTTATATAGATTTTCCACCATTTTGAATTTTTTGAAAAACACTTCAAATGGATCTCTTCCTAGGAAGTTTGAGCGATCTGCATGAAACTGGGTGAACATAATCTAGGGACCAATATCTAAAGTTCCCTCTTGGCAAAAGTTGGAAAACTTACTAAAACTGAGCTTCTATAAGGCAATGAATATTGCGGAGGGCGTGGCTCATCACATAAAGGTGTATAACATCTCAAGGGTTTCACCCATCACCACGCAACTTTGTAGGCATATGACCACACATAATCTGAGGGGACCCCTCCATTATTGAGCCCATCAAACAAAATGGGGGCGCTAGAGAGCTCATTTCTTATCTAGGCCTAACCGCCATATGGATTTTTACTAAACTTGGTAGATATGTAGAACAGGACGCCTCAAGGTGACTGGAGAAATTTAACTCTAATTGGCAACTGGGTGGCGCTATAACAACAGAAAAATGCTTCAAAATGGCTAAAATGCGACCGATCGCTGTGGCTCCCCCTGTGGACCAATGTTGTTGGTGTTTTTTTCTAATTTTTGGTATGACTAAGTCATGGTATGGTATGCTGTACATAATCACGGAAACTGTCAGTCAGTCATTCTGTCTGTCCCACGTTTTTCTACTCACTGACGTGGTCAATCTATGTGAAACTGCACATAGGCATTGAGGACTGGCATAGGTAGAAGGTGACAAAGATACCAATGGCTATGGACTAGTACATATATATATATAAATATATATTTATGAGTACATATATTGCAAAGTAACAACAGCAGAGCTCTCCCGGTTGACCTCCGTCTCTGGTGAGCTTGGAGAACGGCGTTTGGTTTAAACTCAACGGAAACCCACGTATGAGCAGGAGGGTCAAAGTTCAGGGTGCAATTTTATGATGAAGTAGTATGTTCGTAACACAGCTACAGCTACAAACTGGGAGGAACTGAAAACACAGGAGGAGGAAACACTGGGGAATTTTGCACGGCCAGTCGTAACAGTTGGAGTTGTTACAGGACCAACAACGTACGCTTTTACAATCGAAGAATATTTTTTATCATCTTTCAAACCCATATCAAGTAAACTGCACTAAGGATTTAAAAAAGGATGAAAGAGCAAGCAGAAATTATTTTTACTGATCTTTATTTATTAATTATTAGATTAGAATTTAGTGCCTATTTGTGTTTGGGAGGAAACCGGAGTACCTGGAGAGAACATGCAAACTACACAGAGGGAGAGAACTGATCACCAGTCCTTGCTCTGTGCGGCTCCAGTGCTAACCACTGTGCCAACATGCCACCGTGCAGCCCTCTGAAACCATCTGTGAATAAGTAGAAGATGTGTTGTGGAATCTGGAGAGACAGAAAATACCAGCAAATGGCCAATTCCTCCTCACACTGCTGACAAGTAAGGAGGTTCGCTGGGGGCAAAACGCAAAACGCAGAAAATATAAATGAATAGTCTTCACTTTTTCCCTTTGGCCAGTGACCATGGTATAATCCAGGTAATGCCCTGTGAGGTGTCCATTATAAGGAATGAATGGCTTTCGCGGAGGCGCCGGACAGGTCACAGGTCACACGTCCACATTGGTCATTAATTCCTTTGTCTGGCATTATCCGTTACTTATTTATAGCTGAGACCTTAACCTTTCATGTGTTGCTGGTTAAAATGATTTAACAGAAATGACACTACAGAAATACAGCGACAGTGAAAAGTGTGCCAGTGGCATGCCATGGTGTGATACTCACAGGCAGCTTCAAAGTCTGCACTTGGTCCAGCTGCAGTGACTTACAAAGACAAAAAACTCTTTAGGGGCGCTGGAAACTGAGCCAGTTGGGGACAGGTTTTTAGAAATGTGAAACAGTATGACGTGGCTGATGGTGACGCAGTGGGACAGGGCAATCACTAGATGGCCACGTCCACCTGCAAAGGGCCAGCAGCGTCCTGGAACCGGATGTGAGTGACCCTGAGGGAAGAAGGAGTGTAAAAGAGTTTAGATGTTGCGCGTATAAGCTATGTGTTTAGTGTGTGTAGTTCCTACCTGAATAACAGTCCCCAGGTTCTTTGCTAGTTGTCACATACGAATCCCAAAACAAGTCAGGAGAGGAGACTCTGAGGAGAGGTGGGATAAAACACTGGCCCCTGCACACAAAAAGTCAGCAACCTCAAAGATAAAAAGACACGTGCGAATTACAGTCTGACAGATTAAAATGATCGGGGTGATTTAGATATCTGATTCAGCACTACTCTTTTCATTTTCTACTTTCTATATTTTCTGATTAATTATGAAGACCTCTTTAACCAGTTGTTACGAAATGAGGTGTGTGTGCAGCCCCTCGGTCACACTGCCAGAGGAGTAGAGGACTGTGAAACCTGGCAAACCTACCAGCAAACTCCAGCAGAGGGAGCTGTGGTTTTGCATGAATGTCCTGCAGGATGTCTGAGGGTGTGTTTGCTGACATCGTGTGCTGTGGGAAAAAAGCAATTCAGACTGGAACACTCAAAAGCCAAAGATTTAACTTCCAACTTGTTTAACAGTAAAAGCCCTGAAGTTTCCATCACAGAACAGAGCTGCAGCTTGTTTGTTTCATTCTGGGGAGCTGGAGAAAAATCACACACAATTGATGCCACTTGTTAAAGTAAACAACAACAACAACAAAAACATTCTCGCACAAAACAAACAGCAAACAAAAATCTCAAGTAATTCTGTGAACACAGACTGAAACTGACCTCTTAAGTATAATTTAAAGGAGACACTTGAACATGATCTCAGCTAGTTATGCTTTTTAACTTTTACACTCGATGACAGTATTTTAATATTTTGCTTTCTACTTTAATTCCAATACATTTCACTGACTCTGACCTACAGCCTATTTCATTAACAGGTTCTTTGCTGATTGACTTTTACATGCTGAACAAGATCGATGTAGCATCATCTGGACCATCAACATTAAATGTGTCTTGTGTATCAACAAGTTCTAGCACTCTGAGAGAGGGCGCTCTGCATGATGATTATTTCTGCTTTTAGTATGGAAACAGATTTAGATAAAGATACGTCCACTTTTACATGACATTGTAAATTTGGGACTTTATTTGGGGAAAAAATGTCTTTGCACTGTTACAGATTTTATTTGAATAAAGGACATGAAGGCCAACAGGGATGTGATGTGCAATAAATAAATACTACCTTTCATAGTTATATTCTGTCTGACTTTCAGTATTTCACAACTTCACATTTTCAGACATTTTTATATGAAATTGTGCATTTTGTTGCTCTTTTTGATGAAGTATTATTAACAGGCTGCTGCTAAACTGCTTTTATTGAATTTCTCTAAAAGCGTATTTTATTAATGTGAATCTTATTTTAATTTTATTCATTTTGTTCAATACTGTTTTTGTATTTTAATCCTTTATTGCAACCTTGTATTTTAATTCTTTACATGTTCTTTTTTGACATATAGCCAACATTCTGAACGACGCTGAAGTTAGCTTCCAATTCGGCACTTAAGGAGAAAGTTAAGGGGAAATTAACTTAACGTGCAGTGCCACTGTTTGTCCACTGATTGTGTTTTTTGTGACACTTCTTGATGTGAAAACATTTTAGACATTTTAGGTAAGATATTAACTTTGCCTGACACCCACTATTGTATTTGTGAAACATTTATTTTATTTGTGAAAATGCTAAAGGGGAGATTTCACCGTTTTTGTTTTAGACCTCATTAGACCAGGTCCAGATCAAAAACCACTGTACCTAGACTTCTCAAATCTGGCCTAGATTATCCTACAGAGGCTAAACATTCATAAATAATAAATGTTTCACAAATGCAATAGTGGGTGTCAGGCAAAGTTAATGTCTTACCTAAAATGTCTAAAATGTTTTCACATCAAGAAGTGTCACAAAAAACAGACAAACAGTCGCACTGCACATTAAGTCAATTTCCCCTTAACTTTCTCCTTAAGTGCCGAATCGGAAGTTAACTTCAGCTTCGTACATTCTGATGTAAATCACTTTGAGCTGCATTATATTCATTAGGTATAAAACATGGCATAAACATAAATGACTATATTATTTATTTATGCTGCTTTCATTCGAGCGTCATCCTCCGGCGCTGAAAAATGAAGCCAACACGGTGCCAAAAACTGCAGTTCCTCTAATGCCACCTGTGCTGAATAAATCTCAAGAAGGCAACAATTCAAATGAATAGTTAATTCACTACAGCACAGCCAGTCAATACATGCTGAGAGGAGATTTAGTGGCATATATTGGTCAGCTGGGAGTTACCCTGCATGTGTGGAGAGTTAAACGCAGTTGTGGAATTACAACAATATCATTTTAATAAAGTCACTCTTGAACCTCCATATCCCGGAGTGTTACTCAGCACTGTGGTCAGATCTCAAACCACCCTTCAGTGAAATCTTCCGAGCGGTCCGTGAAGGCATCTGCAGGCAGCGGAGGGACGGTGTGACTGCAGGAGGAGGCTGCAGGAGGAGGCTGCAGGAGTGTCTCAGCTCAGCCCACATGTGTCCACTTTGTTTATAACGTGTGGAGCCAGCAGGTGAGCCGACACTGCGCCATCACGGCCACGATCCGTCCTGCTTTATCAGCTGAAGTGGAATAACTGAGAAACCCACAAGATCCAGACTCAAACTTCTGCTCGGTGAGTTTCACAAAGTTTTATTGTGAAAAGTTTGTGCTGCCGCGCACTGCTGCTGGATGAATGAGACTGTGGCTGGGAGAGAAAGTTCAGTACTTTGGTTTAAGTTCATCAGTGTGGCTGAAAGTTTGGGGACTGAAATGTTGTGGACTGTTTCAGGCTTTATTATTCTTTGCACTGATGAGCTTGGTGTTGAAAAGCAGCTCTAAAATCTAATTTAATTTCACTCAGATCATCCACACCTGCTGATTGATTTTCACCAAGCTGAGTATTAAAGTCAGTGTGAAGCAACAGGTGATCACATCCTTCATGATTATCTCATTTTGAGCATCAAACTGGTCTCACATTTAAATTAAACTCATTTTAACTTGAAATTATTAAAACATGTGAAAAGAAAACTCAGCTGTGTGTGTCACTGAGGAGTTTCCAGGGTCCATGAAGCAGATTTTGTGGTCATTGAAGGATTTGTTGAAGTTAGTAAGCAGGTTTTTTGAAGGACTTTTGGTCATTTAAAGGTTCCACTGGGTTTTATGCAGGATATTTTGGGATCATTGATGGAGTTCCAGTAGTTGTTGTAGGTGTTTTTTGGTGGTTGTTCAACATGTTTCAAGGGTTCTTGTCGGGTTTTGGTCGTCATTAAACATTTCCAGGGGTTTTTGCAAAAGTTAAGGAGTCACTGAGGACGTTACGGGACTCCGTGTAGAGGTTTTGGTGGTCACTGAGAAGCTTTCAGGGTCCTTGTAGTGGATTTTGTGGTCATTGTAAAGATTCCTGAGTCACTGAAAGATTTTTTGAAGTTATTAACAGGGTTTTTTGGCATGAATTTTGGTCATTTAAAGGTTCCAGGGGGTTTTGTGGAGTCTTTTGGGATTATTAATGGAGCTCCAGTAGTTTTTGTGGTCATTAAACATGTTTCAAGGGTTCTTGGTCATTAGAAGTTTCCAGGAGTTTTTGCAAGAGTTTATGTATCACTGAAAACATTACAGGGCTCCAGGTAGAAGTTTTGGTGGTTCCAGGAGTCCTTGAGAGAGTTTTTGTGGTCAGTGAAATATTCCTTGTGGTGTTTGAGATGATTTGTCATCATCAGGGGTCCTTTACTTTACTTAATCAAGAATGACTGCAGCCGTCATGAGTTCTATTTTCATGACTATATGAACAGTGGTCACGACATACGGGAGCTGCTGGTACGAACATTTTCAGAAAGCATCCTTTGCTTCACGATTTGTGATCCGGTGAAATTGAATGATGAGTCCAGTCAAAGAAAAGTGTCCTCAGGTGAACAGAGGGATGGCTGAGCTGTCCCTCGCCTCCAAATAAACCTGAAGACAGCGTCCCTGTCTGCCTGTCAGTGTCTCTGCTGTCAGCAAACGTCCCCCAATTGTCCCGGCCTTTCCTGTTATGGAGTTCAACCCCCCCTCTGCTGTACAATCTGTGAGTGGGACTGCTGTTTCCTGCCCTGCGTGTGTGTGTGTGTGTGTGTGTGTGTGTGTGTGTGTGTGTGTGTGTGTGTGTGTGTGTGTGTGTGTGTTGAGATTGTTGTTTTCCTGGCTGCATTGTGTCTCCTCAAACGGTAGTGCTGCTCCTGTGATGATAATGGAGTGACTGATACACAGCCACCTGTAGGATGTATGTGTTTGTTTGTGTGTGTGTGTGTGTGTGTGTGTGTGTACATTTACTGCAGTAGTTGTACTTCACTTTAGTACTTTAATGTGTGCTGCTTTATGCTTCTGCTTCATCACACTGCAGAGGGAAATATGTACTGTCTACAATATTTAGTTTAATTTTCTTATAAGACGTGAAAAACATCTCCCATAGATGTGGAAACCTGTAAGTCAGAAGGAGTAAAGTACGTCTTCTTTAGTGTTTAATCGCCTGAAAATAAGAATCATTGTGTTTTCGTTACCTTAGAATGAGTTGTTAATATCTACATAGGTAGCATGTTTCTACAGTAGCCCAGAACGGACAAACCAAACACTGGCTCTAAAATCGGGACATTCATGTTTTCGGTGGGCATTCACAGTTAGAAGCTCATCCTCAACGAGAGCATCAGGAAAACACAGTGAAACTGCTTAATTCAGTGTTTTTACTGGTTTAAATCACAGCGTCTGTTTGTTTTGGAGACGAAGAGACTTATATTTAGACTTATAGACTTATATTTTGTTGACTTTTGTGCTTAAAAACCCAGAGGAATCTATAATTTTAACAACTCATCCTCACTGTGACCTCGTCACATGTCCACGTTTGGTCATGGACTTTCCACGTCCACATATGACGTCCAAGGTACCCTGGGTGTGTTGGTTGTTGACGTTCTGGGACGCCGTGTCAACTTCAGCCTGTTACATGCATTGTCTTCTTTCAAAATACACTTCTGTTTTCACAGGAAATGTACAGTTTGCATACAGTCTCTTTCAAAATAAAAGCACTACGTCGGTACAACACTGCAAATTGGCATTTTTTTCCTCCAGCAACACATGCACTTGATTGGATTTTTAGAACAGATTTTGGCTTTACAATCTTTCGGGAACACCGGCCTCTGTCGGGCACTGTTAAACAATAATGGCAGCCAGTCACATGTCATGCTGACATGAAAGGACGGCTTTTGTCGTCAGTGTCTGACACAGGAAGTCACTTACCAAGCGCAGGTTTTTGATGACTTCGGAGTGAGAGACGAGGGATGATTTTAAACGAGGACACAGTCCATGTCATTCGGTCACTGCCACCAGTCACTGGATTCATATCTCCGGTCTGCATGCATCAGGGTTTTTGTTGTCTGCAAAAATGCTGTCATAAATTGACTTTTTATCCAGTTTTAAGCCACATTTTTACAATACACTTTTTATATCTTTTAGTTACGACTGCTAACTAGCTCGGCTCCAGCCCCTGTTGTGCCAAGCAGTGACGGAGAAATGCTGATTTTAACCTGAAACTACTTCATTCAGTGATTTTACTGGTTTACATTAACAGGTTCAGAGAGGGAGAGACTTCTGTGGATAATTCAGTTCCTGGTCAAAAACTGTCCTGAACGTCTGGAACTTAAGTTATCAGAGAAAAAAGGTGAGCACACATTGGCAGGTGCAGACTTACGGCTTGTCTCCGACATGCAGAACCATGTTGAGAAACACTGATTTGTACCGTGAGACTCAACTGCTTCATTCAGTGTTTTCACCAGTTTAAATCACCGTGTCAGTTTATTTTAGAGAGCGTGAGACCTCTGTGGATAATTCAGCTCCTGGTAAAAACCTCCTGAACAATCCCCATGAATGTGACACGCTGTTACTTAAAGTGTTTTGTCCATAAAATGTCGCAAAACAGTTAAAAATGCCTGTTATCATTTTGCGGAGTTGAAAAGCAGCTTCAAATCTCTCAGTCCAAAACCGAAAAAAACAAACAAACAGAAAACAAAGAAGAGAACTTGTTTTACGTTATTATATCACTACTTTTGCTCCAGTTAAGGTTCTGAACACTTCTTCAATCCCTGGACCGGAGTATATAACTTAGATTTACCAGAAAATGAAGCTTAA
The DNA here is from genome assembly GCF_041903045.1 of Epinephelus lanceolatus. Lineage (NCBI taxonomy): Eukaryota > Metazoa > Chordata > Actinopteri > Perciformes > Serranidae > Epinephelus > Epinephelus lanceolatus. The sequence goes on along the minus strand of NC_135734.1, from coordinate 50,029,276 downwards.
TTTGTGGTGAAAAAGTAAAGTACTGAACTGAATCTAGAATCCTGTTGAAGCTCCTGTATCTGTGTACCCACTGAGAGCTGAAGGAGCCTATTTGAGCTACTTGACTCCCTCTCAGTCAGAGTCCTCCAGTGGAGAGGGCTGTTACACCAGCTGCTGAGTCAAGTGTGTAAAAATGAGGGAAATCTAAGCCCCAACAGGAGGTGAGGAGCCCAGTGGAAGTCAGCACTTGACTGAGAATGAAACAAAAAGCAGTCACACGGTCGTAAATGAGAAGTGACAGAAAGGAGGCTTTGGCCATCAGACACAGGGACACAGATAGAGATCGCCCAGCATGCAGCAGGCTCTCTGCTCGTGTTTTTAGAAGCCGAATCGAGCCGAGCAGGCACATCGCTCCGAGACTAGAATCAACAAAGACTCCAGATAAAAAGTCTTATCTGATGGCTGCTGGCCAAAGAGAAGTGAAGTTCAAAGCTGCAGCACTTAAGACCTGCATCACTTTCATTCTGATTGGGTTTTTGTTTCAGTGACTCGACAGCCTTCAGGTTTTACTGGGGGGGGGTTTGGTTTTATTTGGAGACAAATTGAATGGACGTTTTGGCCTAGATATCATCAGGGTATGTTACAGCAACCATAGAGACTAAAGTTAGATGACAGTTTTACATTGTGATTTCATGCCGGTATTATTCAGGTCAAGGCGCATTCTTTGGACGTGTTTACAGCACATCCAGAACATGTGTATCATTTGGGGGTTTTACTGTAGTTTGTGACACACGGCCTCTTTACGGACAGCTCTGTGTGTTTGTACACAAACCAACTCACCAATAGTTTGAAGCTGTTAAAACTGCCATCATTGTATCTGACTCTGTGTACTCTGTTCATTAAGTCCATTAAAGTGTGTGACAGTGATCCGACAGTATTAAGCCCTGAGTCATTACCCGACAAGGCGCCTTCTTTTCATCCTGTCTCCGTGTTAGTCATTCATGACGTGACATTGATCTGCAGTCTAATAACAGCCTCCTAATAATGCGTGCAATCAGTTATTTCTCTATGAGCTCTTTGTGAAAGCAAAGAACAGAAATATAAACACCTGAGAAGCATTAGCTGACGCCTGTGATGCAGGATGACAAATACAAATACTGTCCAATCAACCAGTTACCTGTCAGTCGGTAGAACTTCATGTTTACGTGTCTTGGCCAAATGAACCCAACTACAGGTGTGAAAACACCCAAAGTTATACGTGGGAATACTGCAAGAGGCAGAGTCCTGTAACGTTATCCTCGCCACTGGCAGTCATCATCTTTCTCAGCCCAGCTGCCAGTTACACCAGTAGAGACTAGGGATAGACCGATATGGATTTTTTAGGGCTGATGCCGATACCGATTTTTTTCCATCACCCTTAGCCGATGACCGATTATGGACTGCCGATGTTCTTGAGCCGATATTTGGAGCTGATACTGCTTTTGCTCCCTCAGTTTACATAAAAAAAAAAAAATGACACAATGATAACAAATATTACAGGTCTCAAGTTTAAAATAAGAAACATTTATTGAACAGTAAAAATACTAAAACAAGATGGAAAGTTGAATAGTAGAATATTATTATTATTATTATTATACATTCAAATAAAAAAAAGAGTCCAGTGCTCTTAAATCTTCCAGTAATGTCTTTATAAAATAAACAAATATTTAAGCTGAAGCATGAATAAAACAACAACTACTGTACACAGTAGGATTCGCTGCATGTGCGCTGCAGGGTCTTTCGGCAACACAGAGCTGCCCGTGGATGCCTGTCTGTAAATCATGCCAGGGAAAAATAAATCTGCGAACCCATGCGCGTATCGGCCGATGCCGATACAAGTAAAAAACTCAAATATCGGCCCGATATATCGGCCGGCCGATGTATCGGTCTATCCTTAGTAGAGACTGTCCCCTGGTGGTGTGTGCTGTGTACCCCAGTACATCACCTCTCCATATTAGCCCAACAGAAAGGAGCGTGTGTATTTTTGACGATATTGAAAATCATACTTCTGGGATTTCCAAATACCCCAGTAGACGCTAATACCCTGACACCGTCCAAACATGTGAAACAGTTGAATAAGAAGATGCCAAAAGAACCACAGACATGATTTGATGTTGTGATGAAATCTGATTGACAAGACTAATGAGTGTTTTTCTTCTGAGACTTGATATTGTTGGAAGCTCACACATTACTCACTTGGCCAGATGAACACGTCACACGCAACAGCTGCCTCGATCCTTATCAGTGCACGTCTTGTCTGGGAAGTCCCGTCTCTGATGTCTAAAGTTTGGGGGCTACTTTTCAGACAAGACTTAAAAGTGCAACGTGTGTAAAGGAATAAATTCACTCACACACACTTCATGACATAAAAACACAATGTTGTTGTTGTCGTGCTGTGTATCTAAATCAAAGTACAGAGGCGCTTTTTTGGACAGCTCAGATGCTGTTTGTTGGCCTCGGTGTTAACGTTAGCGTTTGCATGTGAGGCTCTCTCTTCATCCTCTTGTTCCCGTGATGTCTCGAGATGCATTCTAACTAAACATGAAGCAGATTTGCTCCTCGCTCTATGAGCACGAATACGATCCTCCAGACCTCTCTGATTTGTCTCTCGTCTCTGTACGAGTTGGAATTGAGCAGACGTGGTCACCGCCTCGAGCGCATTCTGCATGTGTATGCACATTGTTGTTTTTCGGTCTGAACACAGTTTCAAACTCTCGCAGGTCGACTCAGCGTTGTGCATCTCCAGAGCCTTTCTGACAGGACTCATGTTGGTTGACAGACATGTTGGCTGGCGTGAGACTGGACCTGTGACCCGTCAGAAGAAAGTTTTTCTAACCTCTTGACATGAGCGTGTATTTTGCACAGCACGATATATTTCCTGTAGTCAGTCCAGAAGCTGTTGTTCTTCCTCAGTTTGATCCTATATTCCGTTTCCCAAACGCATCTATGAAATGTGCTTCTTATTCTCCGTGGATGGAAGGCGTGTCTTTTCTCTTTCATACAGGTTGTTTGTTCATTTGAAAGCAGGTCTGTTTCCCATTCTGTTTCATTCAGGGTTCGACCTCTCCATGTGTTGCTGCCCTGGCAGTGGGACAGTGAGAAGCTTCAGGCTCCCTGAGGCAAAAAATATTCACATCAACATTTTTTATTTTGGTAGAAGCAGTAAATCAGTCTCTGGCTTGTCAGGTTCTTTTCTTTCCATTGAGAGCATTTTTGAGAATAATATGTGCATTCATGAAACAAGCAGAGCGTTGTGCTTCTTATTTACACACAGGCACAGAGACACAGTGAAAAGCTCGTTTTTAAGGTGTCCAAGAATCCCAAGGTGACATCTTTTGATAACTTGTTTTGCCCGACCAAAAGTCCAAAATTCAAAATATTCAACGTGGAATGATATAAAACAGAGAAAAGGAGCAAATCTGCACGTTTGAGAAGAACATATTGCATTTTTCCTTAAACCTCATCTGAATTAATCAGTTATTTTTTTATGTTAAGGAAAATTTTTCGATTTACTGGTCCATCTACGTCTCTACGTCTCTAGTGACCGAAAGAATGATATCTTTGATGCAAGCGGCTGAAATGAGTTTCCCTTCGTGGGGTGTCTGGGCTCAGTCTTTGAGATGGGGTGAGCTGGAGGGAGCTCGGAGTGGAGCCGCTGCTCCTTCATGTCGAAAGGGGTCAGTTGAGATGGTTCGGGCATCTGATCAGGATCCTCCTGGACGCCTCCTGTTAGAGGTGTTCCAGGCACGTCCAGCTGGTAGGAGGCCCCGGGGCAGACCCAGAACACACTGGATGGATTATATATCTCGTCTGGTCTGGGAACACCTTGGGGTCCTCCAGGAGGAGCTGGAAAGTGTCGCTGGTGAGAGGGACGTCTGGGGTGCTTTGCTCGGCCTGCTGCCCCCATGACCTGGCCTTAGACAAGCGGATGAAAATGGATGAATAATTTTCTGTTCATCAACCAACTGAACACTTTCCTATCGATGAATCTGCTGATTATATCTTCGGTTGTTGAGTTTCTAAACTGTCAGAAGGAATGCCTGTTATAATTTCCCAAGATGACATCTTTAAATAGGGTTATTTTTTTACAGTCAGCAATCAAAAACTCAAAAATATTCAGTGTACAGATGTATATGACAAAGACCAGCAGCAGTCCTCACAGTCGGTATAAGCGTTGAGACAAGCATATTTTTGGTATTTTTGCTTAAAGAACGACTGAAACAATTATTAAAAGATATTAAAATTTACTGTTAATCACCTTATGAGTTTATCAGCTACTTGTTTCAGCTCCAGACTGACAAATTTCTGTGTGTTTGAGGGAACGATGAAGTAAAAGGAAGTAGTGTGTGTGTGTGTGTGTGTGTTTGTGCGCTTCGATTAGCCCGGGAGGACTCTTTAATTTGTAACTGCAGTTGTGTGAAAACAAAGCACAAATCTCTGTGAAGCTTTTATTTGACCTTTAACCCCCTCAGTTCATAAACATCTCATCGCGTCCGTGCGTCCCCGCTGCATGATAAACACTAATGGTGGCTGTTAGAGTGACTGAAGACTTCTGGGCTCTCTGAGGCTGCAGTGGGACAGACGCACAATGAGACTTTACATCACGGTTAATGGAGGAGCTGACAGCGAGCGTCGAGCCAGTAGAGGGGACGTGGCCGATTTCACAAAGTCACCTGTAAACTTTTTATATCCTCAGTGGGCGAGTTTACATTAGCGTGGGGGAACTGGACAAAAAACATCAGAGTGGTGATAAATGTTGAAGGAAATTCCCTCACAGATTCTTGGCATAACTTAAAGATGTAATAAATAAGGTTTTTATTACCTCATAGAATAGATTTACTGTAATATACTGTGTGTGTGTGTGTGGCTTTCTTTGGGTTATTGATCCATACAAGTAATTCTATGATTGACAGGTAAACATTTCCTGAAAATAAAAACATTCAGATGCATAAATACATCTCACCTAAAGGGAAAAAAATCTAAAACAAGAACACTTAAACACTGGATTTCATCAGACTTTGGGTCCTGAACTGAAAACAGTTATTAATCATTACAGTAATTAATAATCTGAGTTCATGCCTCAAACACACACACGCACACACACTCACACACACACACTCACACTGAGTCTTGGTGGCGTGATTCCCACAGATACCGACACTATATAACCGGCTGTTATATATGTAATGTATATCTGTCATTTGGGAACTAGATTGATGATAAAACAATATGAAGCCAGGTGTTACACCCTGATCCAGCTGCGCACGCACGCACGCACGCACGCACACACGCACACACCAACCTAATGTCACCCTGTCGCTGCTCATGAATGAAATCAGACTTCCCACCATGTTTATTAAACAGCCCCACGCCCATTAAATTAAATTATGTCAGTCCATTCCTGATATGGATTTATAGTTTGAGAAGCTATGACTCTCAGTTATGATTATTCCCAAAGCAAAATTAGAATAATTCCTTAAGGTGCCTTGATTGGGTTATGATTGCGAGTCATCGCTATAGGAGGTGTAGCGTCTTGGGTGTTTCCCTTTTCATGTCATAGATATTTAAACATCTAACAATGTATTTGTCATTATTGGTTTGGATCATGGATGATTTCTTTTTATTTAACAAGTTTTGAGAGAAATATATCCATTGAGTGTAGGGCTGCCCCCATATGGTCCACCAAACTTTAGTCCACTAGAAAGGTCATTTGTTGGCAAGATTTCATCGGTCAGAAAAAAACAAAACAAAAAAACTAAAGTGAAACTCTATCAGGAGCTGCATCTTGTCAAAATAAGCCCAAACCTATATGACTGGACCATGTGTGACTTTACTTTGAAAGGACAGACACAGGAAGTGTCCACGCTCAGCAGTCAGACAGGAGTCAGGTTAATTTCCAGGGCTGGTACCTGCGGTTATTCCACAGGCTAGTTAATAACATGTCGGGCAGGAAATCCAAAGTGTGGGATCATTTTGAGAAGGTGAAGGACGAACCCAAGGTGATATGTAAACTCATCTTCATTGGTCGACTACAAACATGACGTATCATCTGAAACATGGAAGTAGCTACATGCCCATTAGCCCACAGCGTCATTAACAGGCGGCTCGCTCAGTGTGTGACGTGCACTTGGAGATAAAATATAGGCCTATATTAATGAAGGTTCATTAGTACGGTTTGTATTTCTCTGTAATGTAGCACAGTGTTAACAATGTTACTGATACTATTCTTTCTCACACCTTCAACTCAAACCACCAAAATATATCATTTAATCATTACATTCATATCAGAAACATGCAGGAGACTAGTCCACTGATGGACCCTGATGAGGACTGATGGTCCACTGATGGACCCTGATGAGGACTGCTGGTCGACAGGAAAGTTCTTAGTCTTTTGTGAAAACTGGGAGCACAATCAAAGATGTTGGATTTACATTTTTGTTCCGTATAATTTACACACTCTCTAATGGACAAGTTAACACAGAAATGTTCCCCAAACATTTGTTTTTGAAGTACATTCTTTACGACTAAACCTACAGAGTATTTATCCTGGGAAAATTACTGCGCACAGATGCTCTTTTTCACCAGCCCTCTGCGTGACATTTACTCTCCTCCCTGCAGTTACTCCTGCACACAGCAGCCCTGCATCGCTCCAGTGTTTTGTAGCTCCGCTGGGGAAATTTAAGGCTAAGTGTTTTGCTCAGTGACGGCACAGAAGGAGCTGATGAGGGAGAGGAAGCAGCTCCTCTGTTGCCCCCTCACTGATTTTTCCCAGCTTGAAGTCGAGCTGTACAGTCACAAATTAATTCCACCAGCCACCCAGTAGTCGTCTGAATCGGTGGAGACGTCCCCACCCTTTACCTTGTGGCTCCTGAGTGAATGATAGCAGGTGACGTTTTCAGAATTTCTCAGAATTTCATAATCCTGTTGCTGCCTATTGAGGCTGATCCCAGGGTTAACATCACAAAATAAAACATTCATAGCCATGATTAAAAGGTCATATGTCCTGAAACCACAGCTAAACACACACACACACACACACACACACACACACAAAATATGCAGACACACCACGCTGATGAAGAGCCCAGAATAACATCCTCTTCATCCTCCGTGAAAGCCTCAAGTATGATAGAATAAATACTTTCTTCTTCTTCCTCCAACCCACAGTTATCCAGCTCTGGGACCCTCTCGTGTTTAGAGAGCTGCACACACACACACACACACACACACACACCTTTCTGAGTTCGAGAATTTCCCCACCTCTTAATGCTTCAGTGCCTTTACCACAAAGGACACAAAACACACAACACACCCCCCGAAGAAAGAGACACACACAGCAAGAGCGAGACAGTGAATTCATTAGCTCATGTTAAGATTTAATGTTATTCTTCCAGCCCACCTCAACACTCACTACACTTACTGTCAGTCCACTCCCACAGGCCAGGGCTGGACTGCTGTGTGAGAGTGTGTGTGAGAGTGTGTGTCCTCCAGGCGATGTGCATTCACAGGCGTAAAATGGTCCTATTGTGGTTAATGGTCATTAGGATGCTCTATGTGTTTTGTTGTTTTTCCTTCCTCTTGTGCTGTTTCCTGAGTGTGTGTTTGTGTGTGTGAAAGAAACAGAGAGCAAAAGACGTGAGAAAGAAGGGAGAACATTTCTGCCTGATGTGTAACGTGTTGCATTTGTCTGTATCATGTAGTTTTACTTGTCTCGTCTTCATAGTGTCATGATATCCTGTGCGGTGTCTGTATTCTTGGGTTTGACAGTTTTATTAACTAAAGTTATACAGAGGGAAGAAGAGATCATATGGCAGATGTGTAGAGAGAAAAGTCAAATGTGCAAATGACAGAAAAAAAGTTTAAAAGTCATTAAGATACATTTTTTAGTCAAAGGAATTCACTCTGGTGATTTTTCCTTTCTTTGCCCTCCGTCACAAAGTTAGATGAGAAGATTGACGACTCTCATATCTGTTTGTTCAACGTGAAGCTGCAGCCACTTAGCTTAGCCTAGCACAAAGACTGGAAACAAGGCAAAATGACTCGTCCAGCTCGTTACAAAGGTATCAAACTCAGCAAAGCAGTAACTCTAATAATAATTATCATGTTTATTGTGTTTGTGTTGACACAAATACTCTGTAAACACATCGACCAAGTTGTCAAACTACTCCTGTAACCCTAAAGATATACTGTGCAGGATTTCTAAAAAACAATGTATAGACTCCAGAGTTGCACCTGATTGTTCCGGGCTGACAGCTGATACCAGTGCCTTTCTGTTGATGTTGTACATTTTGCTTTGTTGGTGGTATTTATTCCCCCTATTGTGCCAGGAAAACAAAAAAATCTTCATTATAAAAAAATACCTGAGGAGTATTAAAATCAGTCAGTCCTTCATTTCACTACCTTTCAATGAGCATAAATTCAGTCATTTACATTTATGCAGCAACCATTAACATAATCTTCTTTTTAGATCAAAATATTTTTTTAAATTGCTGCTTCAAAACCCATTTTACTGTATTTAATATATCATAATTCCCTCTCTTATATATACTTTACATTGCTGTGAAAACTTCAAGTTTCTCCTTCAAACAGACTTAATCAAGTTTCTAACCAAAAACATTTTACAAGATTACATTTGAACACATCATGAATACATGTTATGATCAAGCGGCAACCTCCAGTGATGACGAGTGAAGTCAATGTGGAATTGCCAAAAACTGCAGTTCGTTGAATGTCCACTTGAGGCTGGCTCCAAAAGTGAGTCAATCCCCACAGACCCCCATGTTAAAATGCTCAACTTTACAGCAGAAATAAACATGTTTACAGCCTGGTACAAAACACGGTTTTGCTCTCTATAGCTAATTTCCCCTTTTATGAAAACTGTACGGGGGCTGATTTTTTTTATAACTCATCCGTTTAAATTTTATTAAGGCTTAAAGTTGCGCATAATTAAGGACGTGGTCACTTTGGGTGACAGGTGGCGCCATTACAGGTGGCTAACTAGCCGCTGGCTGTCTGCTAGGCGTCATCTCAGCTAATTCGCAAGTCATTGAACCTGACCTCTCAGCCGTGTTTGTGCCTTTTGGATATTTTGTTTCGTCAGGGAGCTGGCACCAAGCGGGAGCATGAGCGGGAGCAGCCAACACCACAGGGCTAGCCAAAGTAGCATAGCTTGTTAACCTTAGCTAACTTAGCAGCTTCGAGCGAGGTGGGCGTGTTTAAGCAACCAGGCTTCATTTGGCCCACCTCTTTGCCCATTTTTGATTGGCCAGGAGTTGGGCAGAGTCAGGCACTGCCAAGATGGCGACGGCCAGAGCCGACTACTTTGAGCTTCAAACCCGCTCCTCAGAAACCAATGGGTGACGTCACGGTGACTACGTCCATCTTTGTATACAGTCTATGGTAATGATTTGCTTTCGTGTAATACTCATTTTTCCTGAATAGAGCTTGAACGCCTCATAATGTAACTCAGTGCAACCTCCGTCAGCAGTTAGCTTCAGCCACCTGCTGATTACAGCAAACGGTAATTAGCTCTCCTCCTTGTGATGTCAACACGGATTCGTTGTTCACACTATTCTCAGGGAATCAATACGGTGCGACCTCTGGTGTGTTCATATTGAGTTCACTGTGTCAGTTCATCCTGACAGTATCCCAAACAAGTTTTCTATTTTTCCTGGGACAACAGGACATCATTAGTCTCGAGCCCTGCTTTTTAGCATGTGCAAAATTGATGTGACACAACAGAGAAACATCGGCCACTGCCATAAATGTCATCTCATTCACTGCCAACAATGTATATACCGACCAACACCGATGTTGAGCTGATAAATCGGAGCATCCCCTCATGCCAGAGTAATCCCTCTTCATCATCCCTTCTGACCCTGTGCAGCGGTGTATTGTTCTGCAGAGACTCTGCCCTCTAACTGTGCTTTTGTTTCTCAGGATGTTTATGGGCATGTACCCCCACAGCGCTCAGGTGAGGTCGGGCTTTTATAAGAAGGTAGTAAATAGGTGTCAGACTGTAAGCAGCACGCATCCAAGAGACTCACCGCAAAAAAACCCCGCAGCTATAGTGAATCTGGTGTGGGTTTACACTTTCACCTTCACTAGTGAACGTCTTTACAAACAGTGACCCAGAATCCTGCACAGTATACCTTTAAGTGAGATTAAATGCACTGGGCACTGTGACCTGTTGAAAGTTTTACTAGTCTTCGATAGTTTATGAACTGATCCTGAAGATATAAAGCTCTGATTTCATTTTGCTGTCATGTTGTTAGTTTTTTAATATTGGTCTCAGCCAACATTATGATGTAATAACTGTAACTGCTCACAGCAGAAGCAGAGACGGAGACGGAGTAAGAAAAAAAATGAGCAAGTACAACTTTATTATTTCAGCAAGTTTCAGTCCAAGGGTAACACCAAGTGTTGAGCAGACAGTATTAAAAGCATTTCCACTGACTGACTGACAGACAGACGCACAGACAGAGAGCAGACCACCCAGTCAGGCTCTGACATCAGTGTCTCTGTCCCAGAGGACGTGACAGCTGAGCAGCACAGGGTTTATATATCAGCTGCCTGTGAGACAGCCAGGTCACTGCAGAGGATGTTCTGCCTTAAAGCGAAGGTCAGGACCCAGTGTGGGTCACTGGCCTGGTTCTAGTGGAGGCCCCTGCATGACAACAATGGAGGAGATTAACTCTGAGATGTTGGCCCTGAGAAAAAGTGCTGTCGGGTCCCACAAGGTGACCGACTGAGAAAAACAAACTGTTTTGTGTTTTTAAAGAATAGGAAGTGCTTCATTATAACAGCTCTGCAGGCTCCATCATTTCTACAATCCTTTTGAATTAAGGTTTCAGTCATGTCGGCAGCATGGCTCTATGGCAGTGTAAAGACGGGACTTTGTAGCAGCTCTACAGCACAGTCTCTGAAAAAAGGGTTAAAATGTTTGAAAACGGACACTACACCCATAAATCAACACTTTCTCACTCTGACCTCGTCACATTTGGTCTACGACAAGATATGACATCCAAGGTACCCTGGGTGTGTTGCTTGTGTTGGACACCGTGTCAACTTCAGCCTGTTACATGCATTGTCTGTTTTCAAAATACACTTCTGTTTTCACAGGAAATGTACAGTTTGCATACAGTCTCTTTCAAAATAAAAGCACTGTGTCACTACAACACTGCACATTGACATTTTTGTCCTTCAACAGCAAACACACATGGTTGGTTTAGGAAAAAAGAACAGGGTTTGGCTCTACAATGTTATGGAAAGTAAACACTGGCCTCCTGGGTGAAAGTCAGTGGTTGTTGGACCCAACATCCCCTTCTGCCTGGCCTACTTGGACTTACACCCCCTTAACTTATGTTATGCTTTGACGCTTCCATTAAACAGTAACAGCGACCGGCTGTGTATCATGCCAATATGAAAGGATGGCTTTCTTTGTCAGTGTCTAACACCGTAAGTCACTGACCAAGCGCTGGTTTTCCACGACTTCAGAGTGAGGCCGTGTTGAATAAATAGACACCAATAGGTTCTATGATGACAGAACAGGTTCGGTGAAACGTCCAACCCACCCAGGGTTATCTTATGTTACTATATAATGACGAAAACTGTGTGTGTGTGTGTCTGTTCCACGTTTTTCTCCTCACTGACTTGGTCAATCCATGTGAAATTTGGCACAGTGGTAGAGGGTCATGGGAGGATGCCAATGAAGCAATATTACATCAATTGGCCAAAGGGGGGCGCTATAGCAACTGATTGAAATGTCAAACTTTGAATGGGCATATCTCATGCCCCGTATGTGGTAGAGACATGAAACTTTGCACAGAGATGCCTCTCCTCATGAGGAACACATTTGCCTCAAGAACCCATAACTTCCACTTATATAGATTTCCACCATTTTGATTTTTTTGAAAAACACTTCAAATGGATCTCTTCCTAGGAAGTTTGAGCGATCTGCATGAAACTGGGTGAACATAATCTAGGGACCAATATCTAAAGTTCCCTCTTGGCAAAAGTTGGAAAACTTACTAAAACTGAGCTTCTATAAGGCAATGAATATTGCGGAGGGCGTGGCTCATCACATAAAGGTGTATAACATCTCAAGGGTTTCACCCATCACCACGCAACTTTGTAGGCATATGACCACACATAATCTGAGGGGACCCCTCCATTATTGACCCCATCAAACAAAATGGGGGCGCCAGAGAGCTCATTTCTTATCTAGGCCTAACTGCCATATGGATTTTTACTAAACTTGGTAGATATGTAGAACAGGACGCCTCAAGGTGACTGGAGAAATTTAACTCTAATTGGCAACTGGGTGGCGCTATAACAACAGAAAAATGCTTCAAAATGTCTAAAATGCAACCGATCACTGTGGACCAATGTTTTTACCTCAACTACTAATGTACAGTTTTAGCCCACTAACTATCCCACTATTGGCAATGGTACTGCTGTACTTTCAATAAAGCAATCGTACTATCAAATCCACAAACACTCTGTCTGAATACATTGCTTTTCTTAATGGGTTCAGTTGACTATTTAATCTGCAATTTCCTATGACCTGTATCCCAAACACACACCATGTGAAACTGTACGTGGGCACCTGTGCACTCAATGGGTATGGACTAGCAAACATGTCAAAACAATTACGGGCTCATTTATGCTCAGTGTTAGATACGGACGTATCTGTTTGTGTATGTAAAGGGAGTATAAATGAGCTCTAATAATTCAACACGTACAAATTACGTTAAACCCAAAAAAGCCAATAATGCATCACATACGTCTTTTGATCGATGCTGACTTCCAATAGCCTCACTCTTTCTAACATTTCCTTCAGTTTGTCCTACATCAGAAGTGCCTGCATCGTGTTAAGTTTATCAAACCTGAAATTCAATGACATCAACATGTTCTAGTCTAGACATGAGTTCATTCGCGTAAATAGTCTGTTGACATTTTATTGGACAGTCACGTTGTCTCACAGCCAGATCTGAGTCAAATAATATTCAGGAATATTAATCAAAATGTTTGTTTTCATCTGCTTAAAGTTCCTGATGGATTCCAAACAGTGAAGACGAACACAGGTGGAGGATGTAAAAATCAATTTGATCCAGTTTCCTCTGATGAAAGCTTTAGCTGACAACACATCTCTTAATGCACAGAAGTAACTTAACACCCGTCAAGCTGAGAAATATTAGCAAATGAGTGAGATAAGGTTCTTACTGTATGTTATGAGTGTGATAACGCTTCAGGGTGAATGTATCTTAAAGCTGTGGTGATTTTAATGGAGTTCGGTTCTTATGCAACTTATCAGTATTTAGAAAGGAGGCTTGGTGCTGCCAAATTAAACAGACTGATAACCACCCGCTGCCATTAGTTATTCTCTTAGATATTAACTCAGTGCACATTTGTTATCTGTTGCTTTACTTTTATCAGCATCTTCACGAATAGTTCAGTCTTTCTCAGTTTTTGCTGGATCTTTTTCTCGCACTCTATTCCTTGGAAATCCTTTCGTTTTTTATACTATGTGTCAAGAATTAACAGCTACGCCAAGTTTTCCATTGGAAGCTCAATGCTTATTTTCTGCCTTTAAACTTTCTTAGATGATTGTTTTGAAATCTTAAAATGAAAAGTGATCAAACAAATTCACCACACAGAGTTGGTTCAGGAGCTATAATTAGTAGGGATGCACGATAATATCGGCACGTCACCAGCATTGACTGATATTAGCTTTAAAATGAACTCTCAGAATCAGCCAACATGCTTGTTCTTATTATGCACAATGAATGAATATTAGATACACTGAAAAGTGTATATCATATAATATGATGTTAATTCCACTACAGAAGAGACCTGATGATCACTAAAATTAGGTGGAGGACAAACTTGGGTATATCGATATCAGTATTGGCTATCGGTCAAATGAGTTGTTCCATATCAAATATAAGCAAAAAATCCAATATTGTGTATGCCTAATAATGAGTTTATTTATATTAACCATTGAATGACATGCATGTGAAAGGTGTCACTCACAGTGATGAAGCCACAGAATTATTACCATATCTCCTCAGCTCTACGAAGCTTTATTCCGTCTTTCAGCTCACCATTTTGTTTTTTCCGGTTGCAGCTTCACTGTTTGGGTTCAGTCTCGGAGCTCACCAGCATCATTTTTGGCTGCAGCACGCAGATGTTTCAATAAAAGACTCCATACACCACCTGTCCAGCACCAAACGACAGTTAGCAGCAAGCTGGTGAACCAGCCCAGCCACTAGATGAAAATGTTGTACGTTTCTTCAAACCACGGATTTGTTACATTTGCATGTTTCATACATGTCATATCAACATTTCTAAAGGGACGTAGTATAAGCTGACTTTGTAATCAGGAGGTGGAGGGGATGGTGGATGTTGTGTCATGTAAGCAAGACGCCTTCCAAGCTGCGGTTTTTAAGCGGGTCATCGCTGTGTTTACATGTTTAGCAATAAGTTGCTGTGTTTTGTATGGAGATAGTGCCACAAAATGTAGTGCTACAAAATGTAGTGCTACAAAATGCAGGTTACCGAGACATTGCTGTGTTTCCTTTGGGGATAGTGCCACAAAATGCAGGTGTTTTTACCCAGACATAGCCGTGTTTCCAGTGGAAATTATGCCAATAAAAGTGGTTGTTTTTGACCGAGACATCGCTGCATTTTAGGATTGTTCCCTGAAAACTGAGCAATTTAAGCCGAAACATGATCTTTTCCTAACCATAACCAAGTGATTGTGTGATTAAGACTGCAACAGAAACAGATATTTCCCTCAGCAATTGGTGGTGACCAAAATCAGAGCTAAAAGAGAGTGAATATTGGACTAACGTTGGATCTCTGGTAGCTTAACCCTGCTGTTGTTCTCCTAGCTTTGTGCTGTGTTAGTTTATGGTCCTCTGGTATCTTTCGTTCACTTACTAGATGTTAGCTGTTCTCCTCATTTAGCTGATAAACCAGACAGCCTTTAGTATAGGGTGCTGCTGCCACAGTGTGATGTTGTTTCACACCTGGAACTCCAAAATAAATTAGTCTGGACACCCCTTGTTTTATATTCTGATAGTTAGACACAATCATGCTGGAAAGAGGACTTTTATCTTTACGTCGCATTATCAGTTTTAGAAAGTTACAGAAATGGTTGGACACAGAACCGCTCCTAATCTGACGTCTGACAGGAGTGGGGACAGTTCTGAAGAAATGTACTGGCAGCTTTACACGGAGTTATTTGTAAAATCACTCTTCTGTCTTTATTTGCCCTCATTATTTTGGACTTAGAACAAAAGCCACACACACACACAGCCATCCACAGAGCATCTGTTTGTGTGTCTGTGTACATTGGCACACAAACAACGCCCCCCCCCCGCCCCCACAGCAGCACTATCAGACTCTATTGTATTATTCTGTTTGTCTAGCCTCCTAATTAATAACCTCTTATCAGGACTGAGGCAACAATAAAGTATTTCTGCCAAGTCAAACGCTTCCTTCCCCTCCGAAACCATCTGAACAAACCTTGGAGCTGGCGCCAAGCGACCCCCAACCCAGTGCACACACACACACACACACACACACACACACCCTTGCTCAAAGACAAAACGGGATTTAAAATTGGTGGGGAAAAGAACTGTGACTTTGTATTTGCTCTCTTTACATTTGTTGAACTGTGAAATTTCCACATGGTCACAGCTAATGTTCCCCCACAGGCCACTGTGAGGTACTTTGAACGTTATAGTAAGTATGTGCAGTCATTTTCATCACTGTATCAATGCTTATGAAGTAAACCATTACATTAGTACAATGCTTCAAGGTGTAACTGGTTTGTAAGCTCACCAGTGTTGCCAGGTTAGATAATCGATAGCACAGAGAGTCGTTGACTAGAGATGATACGCCGTCTCATGGCGGTCACTTCCTGTCAACGTTACAGATCAGAAGCACAGAGAGTTGTTGACTAGAGACGATACGCCGTCTCATGGTGGTCACTTCCTGTCAACGTTACAGATCAGAAGCACAGAGAGTTGTTGACTAGAGACGATACGCCGTCTCATGGCGGTCACTTCCTGTCAACGTTACAGATCAGAAGTACAGAGAGTTGTTGACTAGAGACGATACACCGTCTCATGGTGGTCACTTCCTGTCAACGTTACAGATCAGAAGCACAGAGAGTTGTTGACTAGAGACGATACACCGTCTCATGGCGGTCACTTCCTGTCAACGTTACAGATCAGAAGCACAGAGAGTTGTTGACTAGAGATGATACACCGTCTCATGGTGGTCACTTCCTGTCAACGTTACAGATCAGAAGCACAGAGAGTTGTTGACTAGAGACGATACACCGTCTCATGGCGGTCACTTCCTGTCAACGTTACAGATCAGAAGCACAGAGAGTTGTTGACTAGAGACGATACACCGTCTCATGGTGGTCACTTCCTGTCAACGTTACAGATCAGAAGCACAGAGAGTTGTTGACTAGAGACGATACACCGTCTCATGGCGGTCACTTCCTGTCAACGTTACAGATCAGAAGCACAGAGAGTTGTTGACTAGAGATGATACACCGTCTCATGGCGGTCACTTCCTGTCAACGTTACAGATCAGAAGCACAGAGAGTTGTTGACTAGAGATGATACACCGTCTCATGGTGGTGACTTGGTGTGAACCGGCAGGTTTTTAGAAGGTTGCAGAACAGCACATTGACAGTAGTCACCTGTTTCTACTCGTCTGGTTGTGAATCTTTGGTCTGAACTGGGCTTTAGATTTGCCAGCTCAGTGTGCTGCAGATCGGCTGGTTCTAACCCTCTGATTTGTTGCCCACATCTCAGAGTTCTCCAGTTAACCCACTGAAGTAGGGCTGGTGTTGTGCTCACTGATGGGTGTGTTTGTTGGAGAAACAGTCGAGATATAGTAGTAGATGTAGTTTCATATTTCTGCATAGTTTTGCCAGAAAAGTGTGGATGAGATGGATGCAGCTACACAAGTTGTAAGTTGTTGCAGAAACAACAGGTTGCCAGGATGACACAGCATTCCTAAAACCTACCCACAGTCCCACAGTCACAGCTTCCAGATGTATTAACAGATGTGTTTCATTAATTTGTCCAATTGTAATTTAAAACTCTCCCAGAGGAGACCAACTAGCTCCAAGATCTGAGATAAATGGACTGAAAAACGTCCTGTGATATTTATTCTCTACCTTGCTGTGTGTGTTTGGCTTCCAACACAAGAGACAAACAGAGGAGAGGTTACACAGTTGGCACACAGTCTCACACACTGCCATATACAGTGCACACAGCACCACATTCATATTTAGACTCAGACGTTCATCTGCAAGTTTTGCTTATTTTACAGCTTCCAAACACTGCTAAATATTGTAGTCGTGTTCTTGATTCTTGTGCACACACTGTACATCACTGTCTGCTCCCCGCTGGGCTCTGTTTGGTCTACTCCAGTATGAAAATAACAGACTGGGATACACACACACACACACACACACACACACACACACATACATACAGAGGCAAGGAGCAGTGCACACACATAGAGCATAAACACACTGTACATCTTAACGCGCACACAGGAAAATGAAAGGCTTTGTTTTTACTCGTGTCCTCAGGGGAGAAGTTTATTTGACTTACTGCGGGACAATGTCGTTGACATAAAGGACTTTATTTTGGAGGCCATTGTTTCTTCTGCCCACTGCTGTAGCTGAACAGGAGGCTGGAGGGTGTGTGTGTGTTTTTGTATATGTATCTGTGTTTTTGTGTGTGTGTGTGCGTGTGTGTGTGTGTGCCCCCCTCTCAGGCGTTCGCTGAGTAGATCTGGAGATACAAAGTTACAGTATATTGTATTAAACACACACCTGTCAGTGTTTCCCACAGAGTTAGATTATATCTGCGGCCTCAGCCGAGGGAGGTGGGGATCATGATGCAAATTGCGTCATCGATGACCTGCCGGCGGATGGGTGGGGAGCTGTGGGTGCTAGCGGGAACAGGAGAAGCCAAACACCAGTCATCTGCCCACACTGCGATCCCACCATAGACTGTAAAAATGGACAGAGCTACCGTGATGTCACCCATTGGTTTGTGGACTCCTGTTTGGAGCCTTGAGTTCAGCATTTTGGGACTTAAACATAAAAAAGTACAGTTACAGATAAAAGAGCTGGTAACACCGGAGCTTCTCAGACTTCTCAGTCAATAACTTAGTGCCGGGGTCCATTTACTATTGGCGAGATTAACGGGGTTTAAGCTTCACTCATCTGTGGCGAAAAAAAGCATATGTTAAAAGATTGATCTCGGATTTTATATCTCAATCTCGGGGCATTCAAATAAAGATCAATTTATTTTGCGCCAGCCCTATTTATTTCTCCTGTAAAGTTGTCTATGAGCCAGCCTCAAGTGGTCAGTAGAGGAACTGCAGGTTTTGGCACGTCAGTGTTGTCTCCATTTTTCAGCCCCAGAGGTTGCTGCTTGGTAAAAGCCCAGACACACCAAACTGACATTAAAGAACTAGCAGCAACTAAGGTAGACTGTTGCATCGCCTCATGTCCTGAACACACACTAAAGACTGCAGCCAGCGGGCAATAAACACCTGTGTTCATCACCTGTGTGAGAGAAATAACTCGTCATACCAGCAGGTGGCGGCAGTCTGTAATTGTCATTCAAAAAGGTGAAACTGGAACACTGACAGGACGGCTAGTTAATAGTTAACACTAGTTAGCTAGTTAGCACGTCAACAACACATCCTCACTGTGACCTCGTCACATGTCCACGTTTGGTCATGGACTTTCCACGTCCACATATGACGTCCAAGGTACCCTGGGTGTGTTGGTTGTTGACGTTCTGGGACGCCGTGTCAACTTCAGCCTGTTACATGCATTGTCTGTTTTCAAAATACACTTCTGTTTTCACATACAGCCTCTTTCAAAATAAAAGCACCAAGTTGTACCAATTGATGTTTTTTCCTCCAGTAACAAACACACATGGTTACGTTTAGGCAACACATGCATGTGGTTGGGTTTAGGACAAAAGAACAAGCTTTACTATCTTACAGGAAGCAAACACTGGCCTCCCTGGTGAAAGCTGGTGGTTGTTGGACCGATTGACCACCTCTCCTGCCCACCCTACTCGGACACTAACACATACATTTATGAACCGTTCCTGCTGAGAAGCTCAAATATAAAAATGTTTGTTTCGATTCAACATGCTGAATGGGCTGAAAAACAACTTTGTCACTAAACGAGGGCGTCAGACCCTCACTGACCGCCCAACATTCACCAGCATTAGACTGTCACCTTGACGTGTCAGGGCCTCAGAGGCTTAAAGGTTTACCTTACTCTAAGACTGACTGACTTCGTCATTTGAACTCAAACAGCATTCACACAAAACAAATGTGTTCGGGAGATGAAACTCTCAAGTGCACTTTATTTCTCTTGAACCACACCTGTTAAGAATTAGGTGTCTGTTGTGGAAATTGTAACCTCTAAACACACACAGACACACACATTTAAAAGAGACCTTCACAGTTTGGGTGGGCGTTCTGCATCGGGTGTCACTGTGCTGCTTCAGTTTATCTTCTTCAGGATAATTCTACTTGTGTGTTTCTATGTGGGTACCACAGTGGTGATTCACACAATGTTCTGTCTTTGTTTGCTTTCAAATTCATCGTAAAACTCACACATGTTCACAGTCGCAGTCAAACACACATCAGTGTCTCCTAATGGCAGATGGAAGAGGACAAAATGTAATTTACCTTAATCTTAGCATCTCCGGTATTTCTCACACATACACACAGAGAGTAGTATTTTACAATGAACCACAAGAACAGACATTACAGTATAACACCCTTTAATTTATTGTAATCTCTGCACCACACACACACACACACACACACACACTGCACCTCTGGGTGTAGTTATGACTAAACAGAGTTATCTGGAAAGGCTTCAGTTAATTGCGCGAAGACTCTCGTAACAACAGCTCCTCTGTAGATGAAGTGGTTTCACCCTCGGCTTTGAAAACAAGAACCTAAATTTCCGTTTAAAAGTTTTAAGGGTTTTAAATTTTATTTTGTCCTTGTGAGGCAGTGGAGGTGCAGTTTGGGGAAACAGGGTTGCTGATGTGAAAAAGAGACGTTTTTTCAGAGTGCTCCCGCAAAAGTGCCAGCCGCCAAGAGCACAGAAATGCAGACGCGTAGCAGCAAAAACAGCAAGTAAAAAGCTTCATTCTCAATAACAACTATTACAAAAAGCTGCCTCCAGCTGCTAAAATGTTTTCTGTGTGATCAGGGCCTCAGTGTGTTTTCATGCTGTTCAATAATCATTTATTTTCTCCAGTAAACTAATTTCTTAAATATCATATGAACAAGAAACCTGGTTTCCATCATCAGGCTAAGCGATTACATAAAGCTGATTTTTCCAGATAGATTACATCGAGAGAAGCCGATTTTTCTGCCACGTATGTGAGCAACTGGGTTTCAGAAAGGCTTTTTACAAGTGCACATGTGCAGGACAAATGACTGCAGACAGGAAGATGAAACTGCTGAGTGATGGATGAAAGGAGAGATAACTTCATGCAATGATGCATCTCACTGAAACAAAACTGACATGAATTATGCTCCAGAAGAGAGATTCCCAAATGGTGGGTCACCGTCCAAAAGTGTGTCACGGGTCCATTTTGAATGGACCACAAGTTACTGGTGAACATGTCACGTTTGTAAAAAATACACTTTATTTTGAATAACAGTGAATGTTATTTTGAAGTGCCGTTTCCTGCTGTAGACTGAGTGATTAACGGACAGCTACTTGACAGAGACAGCAAACTAGCTTGGTGACCTGTAGTCTCGTACACAGACGCCGATGACGTCAGCACGCTGGCTGACTCTGTCGTCTGTGGACATTCCCATAGGAAAGTTGTAAATGAACTAGCGCTGGCTCCCAGCGGCAGTGATGTGATTGGATCCAAATCCGTGTACTTCAGTACTTCCTCAACCAACGGCTGATTAGCTTTGCCTTACACCCGCCTACACCAGAATTGCTGTTCCCCCAATTGTTGTCCATAGTACAACAGAAAAGGAAGTGTTCAGTGCATCGCAAGAAGAGATTAAAATGGATATGATTTCATTTGATTCAGCTATATTGCAGAGCTGCAACGTCCACAGGATTGGAGAAAATAAGGATTTACAGTGTGCCGTACCTATAGCCACGCCGTCACGTGGTCTGGATATCTCCGCCCATTTCTATTACAAAACGTAAGACGAATGTCCCCAGACTTCCATTCTGAAGTAAGGGAGGCTGGTCACGCGAGACTAGGTGACCTGGTCAAACGCAAGTAAGATGCTGAATATATTAAAGTGTTCTGACCTTGAGCTAATCCCTAAGAAAAAATCTGGACCCTGTGGCTGGACCAGTTGGGAACCACTGCTCTTGAGGTCTAAATATGTCTGTTTTCACCTCTAAACATTTGATATGTTAAATTCAGACACATTCATGCAGTGAGGAAAGTCAGGACTAAGGAAAAGAAATCTGATTACTGATCTGCTGCATGTGGACACACTGACACGTACGCACAAAATCTGATCTGTGCTTTGAGAAATCAGTTTGATCAGAAACTGTAAGATTGTTAATGTCTGAGTTCACAATCAGCAGCAGACTATCAAACCTGTGATCTGAGTGTTTGTCATGTTTACAACATGACGTGAATGTTTAATGAAGTTCATTATTTCTACCAGGAAGTCAGAGCTCAGAAATATTTGTGTGTTACATTTAATACTTGTGGTATTTTATCAGGACTCTCAGAGAATGTAGGTTTGGTATGTTCCTGCGGTGCTGGATTTAATCGTCCCCATGAGGACCAAGAGGAAATATTTGCAATATGTTTGATTTCACTCTTTATTTTCAACATGTTTATACTGGGCCGCCCTGCATGAGCGCTCAGCCCTCCAGACTGCAGTTAAGACTGTGGAGTCTTCTCTGATTTCTGATTAATTATGTTTATTATTATATTGTATTTTATTCAGTATGCTGAATGGCACGACTTATGCAGTAGTTCAGTTCAGTTCAGTTCAGTTCAGTTCAAGCAGAGTTGTCAGAGACAAACCAAACATCAGTCAGGTTATCAGTGGAAATACCCTCAGGGCTGTACTTTTGGTTTGAACCTGGTTTCTTTTTTAGTTGGACATGGGATGATGATTCAGCTGGAAAATTTCATGCAGGTGCAAATGCTCCAAATACTTGACCTGCCAGTTACCTTATTCTGTCTATGGGAACAATGAACAGGACTTTTTTATCCCTGGAGCCGGATATACTGCTAATACTGGATTTAAGATTTAATTTGGAGGTGGATTTGTCCTTCAGGGCACAGAGACACACCCCATCCTCCTGACACACACACACATACATCTTTGAACAGCTGATCTTTGATCATCTCACTGCCTTTGATCTAAAGTGCAGGCTTGACTCCTCCATTACTGTCTCTATTGTTAGAGAGGTGATGAATATCGACCCGAGGCCTGAGCGCAGGAGTTTGTTTCAGCCACAGTTTACAACCCTCACTGAAGTGTTAAGCCCCTTTTCCACTGCACAAAAAAAACTGCTGACATTCGCCAACATCTGGCTTTTTAATGTAATGGGAAAGGTTTCAATCGACTGACTCTGCAGTAGTCACGGGTATTTATTGGTTCTGGTTCTGATCAGCATTGATGGAAACACAACACTCGGGTGAGCCTGCTAATTTTAGCCCCTTAAGCGGCGAGATGCAATGATGTGTTACAACTTGATATCGTAGGTCTCCACCCAAGCAGCGCACAAACATTGATCCCGATGAGTCTGCACTGGGTCTGACAGAGAGACTGAATAAGTAGGTGAGATGGCAGACTCATCTGCTGCAGAGCTGTGTACACAGCTCAGGTCTACTGGCGATGGGAAAGGAGTCTGTCACCTATTTGTAGCGGGTTTACCAGTGTCTAAAAAACCCTGCATACACGTGCTAATATTGGTGGAATAGGGGTATTAAAAACCAGCTTGATTGTTCCAGTGAACATCAGTAATGAGGCTTTGATGGAGACGGTCATCGAAGAAAAGTTTCTCTTATTGTCCTCATTGTATCTCAGCCACATTCATTCGAAAACTAAACTCGTGAGAAACTTCCCTGACTACATTCACTCCATAAATATGTCACCACACTGACTTCCAATCAGTAGATTAAACTGCATTCTTTTCAGTGATAGCAAAGCAGTATTTTTCAGTGTACTAAATCACTAGAATCCATTTCAAAGATTGGTTTACCAAATCCTTTGGTGTTTGACTGAAGCGCCGACTGAGTGTCGTCCCACTCACTGAACGAAAGCATGGCTGATCATTCAGTTTAGCTCAAGAATAAGTGAACTGAGAATTAAGTTGGATAAAGATACTGTTTGGAAACGGAAAGCTGAAGTCCTGCCTGTTATATACAGTCACTCACTACAAATTCACTTCTTCATGCCGTCTTTGCATTCTTACACAGAACCAAACTGCTCCGGTGTGTGATTTGAGACTGCATGCTGGCATCGTGGAAGCAAAAGAGGCGTGATGGGCGGTTTTCACAGACATACACTGAAGGTCACAAAGTGCAAACAAAAATCAAAGTACACACCGCTAATACACACAAAAAATGCAGAAAAATACAGAGCTAGTGCATAAAGGTTATGTCTCAACAGGTGTGTCTTTAGCTGGCCTCTAAAAAAAACCCACTGAGTCAGCAGGCTGTGAAGGTGAAGGCAGAGCATTCCAGAATTTAGGTGCTACGGCCTCAAAAGCTCAATTACCACGAGTCTTAAGGCGAGCGCGAGGGATTGACAACAAATTTAGCGCATTTGTTGGCGTGTTGGCAGCGCTTTCTAAACAATAACATGGCAGTAACAATTACTTATCGTCCCTGTTAAATGGTGGCTGATCTCGTCCTCTGCTCGGAGGGTAAGGAGCTCCCGAACCTCATTGTATACCCCAGCTGGCTTTTGTTCTTCTTCTTTGAGTTAGCTGCTAACTGCTATCACCTACTTTTTAACTCTCCTGCAGTGGATGGCATGCATAACACGCCATCGAAACGTCACACTCATGCCACCATTGATCCCGTCCTGACGCCTGTCCTGTTTATGCAGACATTGTTTCAGTGCTGTTAGTACCTCCCATGGTGGCTTAAAGGCGAGACGACTCTGTCCCGCCATTCCATGATTGTCCTTTTTATAAAGGACAGCGAGGCAACATAATGGTGTGAAATTCCCGCCTTGAAGAGGCAGTGTAAAAGAGGCTAATGAGCATCGTTAGTGGAAACGAATGACTTGAATCAGTCATTATGTGAGTCCCAGCACGTTCGCTTGCAACTGACTGGGAGCTGAGACCGAACTGAGACATGACCGGATCATTGCAGGAAGTGATTCATTTCAATAACCCAATTGTTCTTTTGTACAAAACCTTTATGAACAACACTAATTCTTTTTACTTACTTTACTTACTCTAGTATGTCTAGACTTATTCTTCTTTTTTACGTTTGTTTATGCATGATCTGATTTGTCCTGAGGCTTTTTACTTTTTACTGCTTTTTGTTCTTGATGTATTGGTGCTCTTATTTTTGTGACTTTAAACCCAATATCCAGGTTTTTAATAGTGTTCCTATGTAGATTAAGTTTTACTAAAACTACAAATGAATAGAACCCTAAATAAACCCTTAACATAAGTCCCAAACCAACTTGAGAGTTTTTACTTTTCCTGTTATTTGTTAGGACATTTTGATCGCACGTAGAAACACACACAATGTGTTGTGTGTTGAATCTACATCTATCTGTGTGTGTGTGTGTGTGTGTGTGTGTCTGTCCCCATGACACACAGACTCGTCCTGTCCTTTACAACTTGAACTTGTCCTTTAGAAGAGACACTGAATACTTTCTGTTTCCCAGAGAAACTTTATTTGCTTCCTGCTCCTCAAATCAAAAGACACAATCCGACCCGACTGGTAAAGTTTAATGTCAGACACTTAAACGACACAAAGGCAGCAGAGTTTGTGACACTTTTTCCCACTTGAATGTTGTTAGACACAAACGGCTTTTTTGTTTTTACTACAGTCATTAGAAGCGTTTGTTCCGTCAGCTGCTGCTCAAACATCGTCCCAGTTTAGAGCTCCAGATTCCAGCTGATTTCAGCTCTATTGTTTCCTCCCTTCACCCAAACAATAAATGTGTGTCTATTTGTGTCACTGTGGTGTGTGCACAGGGTTGGATCTGTACAGGGTTTGTGTGTGTGTGTGTGTGTGTGTGTGTGTGTGTGTGTGTGTGTGCGCGCGTGCGCGTGTGTGTAGTGTGTTAATGCCTCTGTAAAGGAGTAGAACAGTTCAGACAGATTTTCAAATGGATTTAAACTTCCTGTACATCAGACTGTTGTTTTCCTGCAGCCAGAGGACATTATTAGTTTACAGTAAACAGTCTGGTGAGGAGTATGATAGAAGATCAGATAGTCAGTCAGATCCCAGAATATGCAAGATCCTTAGGAAAAAAAAATGTCATGTGTTTATGCAAAAAAATTTAAATAAAATAAAAAATTGAATATTGCCAGATAGAGTTCAGTCTTGGTATCAGCCTCAAATATCCTTTGTACAAAAATAGATGCATAGAAATTAGGGTTGGGGGAAGTAATTAGTTCTTAGATGCATCATGATGCGGACGTTGACGATTCGGCATTGATTCACAAATGTCAACAATCCATTATTTAAATGTTTGTTCATTTTGTTTGTTTTCATATGAAACAGTAGTATTTTTATTTTTATTTTTATTTTTTGGTTTGGAGAAGATTTTTAATCATATCAGTGGAGTCGTGTATGAATATTGCATATACATCTTAGACTCCTTACCATTTTGGGTGTATAAATTAAGGTGTGTGTGTATGTGTGTGTGTGTGTGTGTGTAGGAGCGCAGGGTGTAGCTGGTAATGGCTGGGATCAGTGTCAGAGCGATGGGAGATATGGAGGTTGTGGGAGTAGATTATCTTTCCTCCTCTGATATCTTATCATGGCTGCAGAGATTCAGAGCACAGATACACAACATGGGAGCGCACGCGCGCGCGCACACACACACACACACACACACACACACACACACACACACACACACACACACACAGCCAGGGTGGGGATGTCTCTGAACTGTCTCTGCTACATGTATCTGCTCTGTCAGTTTCTTTGGTAGCTCACCAACCTGCAGGTGAAGGTTTTATTTGACTTCAGCTCAGACTGATGTACAGACTGATATCTGCTCTACTGGCCCATCACACTGTATCACACACCAATTAAATGATTAAAGTTCTTTTCTGAATATTCCATGAAAACTGCCTTTATTTTTCCAAAGTAACGTTTGTCACGACAATGTCAACGTGATAATGCACCATTTTCTCCTTTTCAAGCACTTTGAATATTGAGCCAGAGCTTTTGACAGCTGAAAGGAGACAGAGTGTAAGTACATACAAAACAAAAAACAAACCAGCAGCTGTAGCCAGTGGACATTTGTGAAATCCCGCACCTGCCCATACCTGCAAAGCTCAGTACCAGAACCGACCCGTTAAAACCTCCAAAGGTTCCACTTGTGTCACTGACTTCCAAAATAAAAGGAACTGCAGCTTCATAATAAAATAAGCCACGACTGAAACACAACCATAGATGTATAAGAAAATCTAGATCCAAGATGGCGCCTGTTCATTCCAATGGAGTTGATCTCCTGGCGCACGCGCCAAAAAAAAGTCTCTAGCTTTTTGGTTTACTTCGAGGGTATGTAGCCACTGAATAAACACTGAAGTGTTTCTCCCACTTGCCCACTTATCAACATTTATTAAAGGGAAATTTCGGTTTATTTCAACCTGTCTCCTGTCGTCCTAAATTTGTTTCAAGTGACTAGTGACATAGAAATAATAGTTAGCATGTTAGCCGTTAGCCTAGATACAGCCGGGGCGCATAGTAGCATCAGACCTGTTAAAACGTAAGTGAATGGGCAAAGCAGAGCTAGATGGTAAACAAACATGGCAGCACACCGGTAAGGTAAGACAACACGTTTACATGTCGTTTTCTATATGTTCTCTGACATTTATCCTAACGATATGAGGCGGTCTATGTGGGAAAAAAAGCTTGTTTAGTGGACTAACTTTGCACTTGAAGGTTGCCCGTTCACTTACGTTTTAACAGGTCTGACGCTACTATGCGCCCCGGCTGTATCTAGGCTAACGGCTAACATGCTAACTATTATTTTTATGTCACTAGTCACTTGAAACAAATTTAGGACGATAGGAGACAGGTTGAAATAAACCGAAATTTCCCTTTTAAGTAATGTTTTGAGATATGACGTCCAAGGTACCCTGGATGTGTTGGCTTTTGATGTCTTGAAACGCCGTGTCAACTTCAGCCTGCTAAATGCATCGTCTGTTTTCAAAATACACTTCTGTTTTCATAGGAAATGTACAGTACATACAGTCTCTTTCAAAATAAAAGCACTACGTCGATACAGCACTGCAAATTGACATTTTTCCTTCAACAACAAAAGCACATGGTTACATTTTGCCAACACACGCACATGTGTGAAGTGAACACCGGCCTCCCTGCTGAAACACCCCTCCTGTCCGCCCCATTAAGACATTCGCCGCCTTAACGTTTGTTGTTGTCCCACCGTGTTTCCCCCTGACGCCGCTGGGTGCCATTAAACAATAATGATGGACACATATCATGCCGACGTGAAAGGACAGCTTTTTTGTCAGTGCCTGACTCCGGACGTCACTGACCAACTGCCACTTTTTGACAACTTCGGAGTGAGACTGGGTTCAAACAACAAAACCGGTTGTTTTTTAGCGAGTCATTGTTGTGTTTCCAGCATCTCTTCAGCTCCCAAATGTGGGTCTTTTTCCAGTGGAGATAGTGGCATGAAAAGTGGTTGTTCTTTACCACATCGCTGGTTTTCCTGCGGGGATTGTGCCCTCACAGTGTCACCATTATTTCTGGTTAATGGGTTGTCACAGATACAAGTTTAGACATAAACACAATAAGAGTATGACACATTTCTAAGAAGAAAACGCAACCAAGCCTGTGTCGTCCTGTATAACAATGATCCACATCCACTGTGCACCGCTCACCTCACTTCCTCCCATAGAAACCATTGTTTAAAGGAACAACAGCCCAGTAGTCAGCGGTCACGTATAGGCACTTTAACTTTATTAACTATATTCAACAGTTCTAAGAAGCTGTATCTAAAAAGGCTTCACACTGTAAACAGAAAACTCATCTGTGAAATCAGATCCATTGCTCCACCACCTGAGGCATGAAGACATAAACCTTTTTTCTGTCTAACAGAAGTCACTGCCTGCAGCCTGTGAAATGATGCACTTCAAAGTCGCTTTCTGACGTGAAAATCTCATCCAAAAAGAAACAAGTGAAACAGTATCTTTCCAGAGCTTTTATTTACGTTCCTTGTTGAGCTGCTGGTTTTCTGCATGTCATTATCTCAGCTTTGTGTGAAGCTGCGAGCGCTCTGATGGGGGTTTCCGCTGCTCCTGGACGGAGTGACAGCTGTCGGGAGGATTTAAGGCAGCTTTGCTTTCAGACGACTCCTCTCTTTACAAAACAGAGAGCGAGAGAGACAGAGGAGGGGGATGAAGATGAGGATGAAGAAGAGGTGGAGAAGTGAGAAAAGCGAGGGGAATGCAAGTTGTGAAATTTAAGCTTCACACACATTCACTCTTTTGTTTGTGTGTGAGGAGAAGTCGGGAGGGTCCGGCTGTGTGTGGCTGCCTCCCTGGCCGGTTGGTTGTTTTTTTGCTCGGCTGGTCCCAGTGTTCCCACCACATCCAGTGAATAGACGCTCCTTTCACTGCTCGCTAAGACGCCTAATGAGGGGGGACTACTTTCTGTCTCACTAGCTGTGTGTCAGTCTAAAGGCTGCTGTGTGTGTGGGTGAAGATGTATGTGTGCAAATTTAGGACGGGGTTTTTTCTCTGGCTGGTCACTGTATTAAAAATCTGTCATGACTCAGATTTCCTCTGTTTTCAAGCCAGAATAGCAGCACGTCTCCACCACGTCGGTCAAGACTGAAATATCTGCTAGAAGGAGAAGGAGTCTTTGACTTTTAGCTATTCTCAAATGCATCATGAAAAGTGTTTTAACCTGCAAGTATCACTGATTTAAGCCCTCATCATCACACCTCTGAAACCTCTCAAATAGTCCATATTTCAACCTAAACTCTTGTGGCTCTAAATCTTACAGAACACACCTTTGTCTCACAGCAGTCGCTTGTAAATTAAAATGATTTTTTTCTCATACCTCGGCTGCGTACTGACCTTTAAAGGTCCCCTCAGACTGATTGGAATTTCAGGCTGTTATGAGCTTCAGCCAGCAGTGAAGACTTATTGACTGCTCAGGCCAACATATGGACGTCTGTGTTATTGCAATACGTCAGTTCTGACTCACTCGCAGTCATTTAGGTCATAGCCGATAATGTGAAGGGGCATTCCGCTGCATGTCCAGATTCAGTCATGGTGTTTCCTTGTGCAGCTTGAAGCGGAGAATTAATAAATAAGTTCAGATGTTATATGAATGGATAGTGACCAGAACCATCAACATCAGTAATTGACTACACCTCTCTGCCACGAATAATGATACGACTTTGATTTCTCACTTTAAAAATAAAAAATATCGATCCAAGGAGTCAAACAAGGGGATGAGCGAATTTTACACTGCCAGATTTTCTGTGAATGTTGGGCCGTTTTGCCGGCCAGCTATAAGCGCTTACACACACACAGGCGGATTGGCGAGTTGATCCGCGGCGCCCAATTTTCTGCCTCGTAGGGTAGACATATTGGTGTAACCCTTTCAGTTTAAACAGACCAAGGTGGCCTTCCACAACGGGAGGGGCTGTTGAAGACTTGTGGGAAGAGCTGTTGATGACGCTGCACATGCGAGCCACTGGCGGTGGATAAACAGGAAACAGCTGATAGCAGGAATTAGCGAGCAGCTAGTAGCAAGAGGGAAACACAAACCTGACAGACACTGTAAAGATGAGCAACTGGGGAGACAAGGAATTGCGCGCCCTCCTTGTCCTCGCAAACGAAGAGGCCATTAACCGTCAGATGATGGGGACGGTGAAGAACGGGTCGACTTACGAGAGAATCGCCAAAGGACTGACCAGCCACGGCTTCCCTCCCACGTCACTGTTTACGTCACACGCTGAGCTACACGTTTTGTTACTTGCTCACGCCCCCCATTGCCCCGAAAAAGGTGCATTCTGTATAAACAAAAGTAGGTAGGCGGCATTTTGCTGCACTCCCCGATTTTGTTTTTATACTGCCAATGCTGAAAAAAGACTGATTGGGCTTTCCTGCAAATTTGCACAACTCCCGTCTGAAAAGGGCTATAGATGCTGCTATCGAGGCTGTTCTAAGTCAACATGTCTTCTCAACATCACCTCACATCGTAGTTTGTTTTACTTTACTCTGCTCCACTCTAGATGCACCAGTTGTAAAATTTAGGGCCAATATGGATGTGTGAAGTAACAATTTGGAAAACTGCTGATACCGCTGATTATATTTATTTATTTTTTTGTTTTTGTTGTTATTTATCCCACCTTTTGTTCCAGGGAGACAAAGAAATCCTCATTACTAAAAACATAATTGAAATAACAATAAGTCTTTTTTACAACATATAATATTTGTTAAGTCCCTCTCCCTTATAACATTTTATATTGCTGTGAAAACATCAACAAAATTCTCCTTCAAACAGCTGCATTTATTTAAGTTTCATGACAGTGTTGTAGTTTACCTTCACCCAACACTCACTTTTACTGAAGAGAGCTTAAACGCATCATAATATAACACAGTATAACCTCTGTCAGCTGTTAGTTCTTACCACTGGCTGCTAACTGGTAACAGCTACCGATAACTAGCTCTCTATCTACTGATGTCACCAAAGTCTTGTTGTTCACAATGTGGCATTATCAGGGAAACAATAGGGTTCATCCTCTGATGCATTGATAGTGAGTTTACTGCGTCCTTTATCCCAAAGGTGTCCCACATAAGATCTATGTTTGTCCCAACACATTTTTCTATCGTCCACGGGATGATGGGACGCCGTTAGTCTGAGCCCTGCTTTTTAGCCTGCGCAAAATTGATGTGGCACAACAGAAAAACAGTGGCCACTGCCATCGATGAATGCCATCTTATTTGCTGATAGGCCGTTGGCAGCCAACAAAGCGAATATCAGTCGACACAGATAAATATTGATAAATTGGTGCGTCCCTACCCCTGGTACAACAAGTATGTTGACATGGCAATGCTTCCGTGTAGACTTAGAATGAAATCAACCCCTCTTTCCCCCACAGAAATCAGTCAGTGTGGACACAGTATCAAACTGAAGATGGAAACAGAGTGTGACGAGTTTTAACAACATTTCGATCTGATATTTAATTATCAGTAATAAAGCCTACGTGCAAACCAACATGTTGAGCTGTGACACAGCTGCATTTAATAACAAAATCTAAACAAGACATCAGTAAACACATACAGTAAATACCAGATGACTGATGCAGCCTGCTGAGCTGGCAACTGGCAACTGGTAATGAATATGTGGCCGAGTTTTGACCTTCACTTATAATTCTGTCTAGGCTTAGCCAGAATTCAGTCTGGTCTTATTCATAATCATCTCATACATTAATACTTCTGTTTTTTTTTTAAATGAGCCACAACCTTGAAAACTTCTG